>NC_057718.1:43304050-43333508 GCF_004010195.1 Chiloscyllium plagiosum | reverse complement strand
CCAGCCACCCCACCCCCCCACCCCCCCAACCCATTTATCTCTCCAACCTGGAGGCTTCCTGCCTCTATTCCTGATGAAGGGCTTTTGCCCAAAACGTCGATTTTCCTGCTCCTCGGATGCTGCCTGATCTGTTGTGCTTTACCAGCACCACCCACATCTAAACTCTGGTTTCCAGCATCTGCAGTCCTCACTTTTGCCTAGTTGATTTTAACCTTACTGCAAATCCTATTGCAAGGATGCCTATCTTGAAGAAGTTCTCCTCCCTTCTCAAGAATTTCAGTGAGTCTCTCTCTCTCTCTCACTGCAACCCCCAGGTACTTTTTGCTACCTTCTCCCCAGCCCCACCACCACCCCCCATTTATCTCTCCAACCTGGAGGCTTCCTGCCTCTATTCCTGATGAAGGGCTTTTGCCCAAAACGTCGATTTTCCTGCTCCTCGGATGCTGCCTGATCTGTTGTGCTTTACCAGCACCACCCACATCTAAACTCTGGTTTCCAGCATCTGCAGTCCTCCCTTTTGCCTAAGGGTTCAGCACATCTGGTTCAACATTTCTCTGCCAGCTGGGAAAATGCCTTCTAATAAGCTAAAACAGATCTGAATCCGTCCATGGCAGGAAAATAGACAGCTGCAGGTATCTTGTAGAAAGTGAGGATTGCAGATTAGAGTTGAGAGTGTGGCACTGGAAAAGCACGGCAGGTCAGGCAGCATCTGAGGAGCAGGAGAATCGACATTTTGGGCATAAGCTCTTCATCAGGAATGAGGATTGTGGGCCAGGTTCTGAGAGATAAATGGGAGGGGGGTGGGGTTGCAAGGGAAGGTAGCTTAGAATGCAATAGGTAGATGAAGGTGAGGGAGAAGGTGATAGGTTGGAGAGGAGGGTGGAGCGGATAGATGGGAAAGGTGATGGACAGGTCAGGAGGCCTGGAGGCTTGGGAATGGGGTAATTTGGGAGGAGTGGAAATGAGAAAATCACATTGATCCTGTGTGGTTGCAGGGTCCCAAGGTGGAATATGAGGTGTTCTTCCTCCAGGCGTTGCATAATAAGGATTTGGCGATGGAGGAGGCCCAGGACCTGCAAATTCTTGATGGAGTGGGAGGGAGAGTTGAAGCGTTCAGCCACAGGGCGATGGGGTTAGTTGGTGCGGGTGATCCCAGAGATGTTCTCTGAAATGAAATGACCAATTCCACCTTAGAAAATTCCAGATGGCCTTCTTCTTCCAAGATCAAAATTTCCCTTCCCATGTGGTCGACGATGCCCTCCAGTGCATCTCCTCAACTCCCCAAACCACCACCCGTGAACCCCGCTCCTCCCAATGCAACAAGGGCAGAACCCCGTTCCTCATCTTCCACCCCACCAACCTCCACATACATCACCTCATCCTCTGCCACTTCCTCCATCTACAAAGGAACCCCACCACCAGAGATATATTTCCCTCCACGTCTCTATCAGCATTCCAGGCAGACCATTCCCTCTGTGACTCCCTCGTCTGGACCACGTCCCCCACCAGCCCACACCTCATGCCCAGCACCTTCCCCTGCCACTGCAGGAATTGCAAAGCTTGCACCCACACCACTCCCCTCCCCTCCCAAGGCCCCAAAGGATCCTTCCACATCTGACTGAAATTTACCTGTACCTCCACTAATGTCACCTACCGTATCCGTTGCACCTGATGTGGTCTCCTCTACATCGAGGAGACAGGCCGCCTACTTACAGATCATTTCAGAGAACATCTCTGGGACACGCACACTAATCAACCCCACTGCCCCATGGCTGAACATTTCAACTCCCCCTCCTACCCCACCAAGGACAGGCAGGTCCTGGGCCTCATCCATCCCAAACCCTCACCACCCGACACCTGGAGGAAGAACGCCTTATATTCCGCCTTGAGATAGGATCAATGTGGATTTCAACAGCTTCCTCATTTCCCTTCCCCACACATTATTCCATTCCCATGCCTTCAATTCGACACCGCCCTCCTGACCTGTCAATCACCTTTCCCATCTATCCGCTCCACCCTTCTCCCCAACCTATCACCTTCTCCCTCACCTCATCTATCTATTGCCCTCTCAGCTACCTTCCCGCCCAACCCCACTCCCTCTCATTTATCTCTCAGACCCCGGCCCACAAGCCTCATTCCTGATGAAGGGCTTATGCCCGAAATGTCGATTCCCCTGCCCCTCGGTCGCTGCCTGCCTAGCTGTGATTTTCCAGCACCACACTCTCAACAGCTGCAGGTATCTTGGCCACCTCAGTCTTCCCCTCTTTCCCTTGTTGCTGCTTTCTCCCAAAGATGCAGAGTGACCATCTGCTCCACTCCTCTCCTCTCTACTACATGGTGCAAGGTGCAGGACACCCCTATCACTGTGATTGACTCATACAGTAATAGAGATGTACAGCACGAAAACAGACCCTTCGGTGCATCTTGTCCTTGCTGACCAGATATCCGAACCTAATCCAGTCCCATTTGCCAGCACTTAGCCCATATCCCTCTAAATCTTTCCTATTCATATACATATCCAGATACTTTTTAATGTTGTAATTATACTAGCCTCCACCACTTCCTCTGACAGCTCATTCCATACACACAACACCCTCAGCATCAAAAAGTTAGGACCCTTTTAAATTTTTCTCCTCTCTCCCTAAACCCATGCCCTCTAGTTTTGAACTCCCCCATCCCAGGGAAGAGACCTTAACAGCTCTCTGAAATGATCCAGCAAACTACTCAGTTCCAAGGTAATGAGGGATGAACGACAAAACTGAGCTTGCCAGTGACACTCGCATGCTATGACAGATTACAGAATTCGGGACACTCTTGCTGGTGCACACTAAAGCAATCTGCACAGACTTCAGGGTCACTTCCATGTCCAAATACTTGCTCCTAATAGCTGACTTCTGCTGTGGCCATGTAGCTTTGATTGTAGCTTTCCTCTTCATCAGTAAGTTATCAATGGGAGATTGACTTTAAATTCATTTTTGCGGCTAGCACAGGCACAATGGGAAGTGCCTCAGAAGGGAATGCAATGCGGTAAAACTCGGAGATGATGCAAGCTTGCCTGGATAGTCTTGCAGGCCTGAAACTTGAGCTGCAGATCTTGCCAGTGTACAGGATTTATCCTTTTCTTAGCCATGATTCTATAAAGCACCACACTTCGGACAATGAGCAGAAACCTTTCACTGGGGTAAAAGAAGCAACTGGTCTCTTCAGTGCATTGAGAGGCTTTCTCTCCTGTCAGTTGTTGGATTCTGTCAATGCCCCTGTCTTCTGGCCTTGTTCACCCTGACTATTTTAGAAAGACAGGCGAACCTGTTTGATAAAAATAGAAAAAAACCCCAAAAAAAATCACTCAGTTGACATTTACCACCGCCCTGACCAGTTCATCTGCTGGTTGGTCCTCAGGATCGTGCTCCACTTAAATATTGAAGCCCATTGAACTTTTGCCCTCATCTTTGAACAAGGGCCTCGCTTCTGACCTGTACTCTGCCTTCCTTTATTGTTGAGAATGAACGAAAATAAAAGACAGCAGGCTAACCGCCCGTCAAAAGGCGGACACAGCCCACCCCTTATTCCCAAAGAACAAATTCCCTATTTGACTATCCCCAGCCGAATTTGGAAGCAGCGCGGTGAGGCAGGAACCGTGGCCCTGGACTGGGTTGATTTTCGGTGTAATCCAGGGCGCGGCGCTGTTTGTCTCACAGTCACTGCTCTGTAATAAACTGGTTCCCGAAACTCAAAATAAATAAAAGCGGCCGGAATAAAAAAAAATCCTTCTTTCTTCCCAGTGATGCCATCGACACATTGGAATCGGTCCTCAATCCTCCTGCGGCTTTCCCTGTCTTACCCCGTCTTCATAATAGAATCGAGATCTTGGAAACTGGCGCTACTTTCAACTCTGAGCTGCAGGAACATACATGAAATCCCCCAGCGCCGTGAGTTGAGGTGGTTGTAATCCAGCCTTGAGTAGACTTTTCCAGTTGGTGTCTGTTTCAAACTGGTAACTGTTAAATCCACTTGAAAAGTTGTAATATCTCAAAAATGTTAACTCAATTCAGTAAAATCCCAAGCTGCTCTCATTGCAGACTGACAACACGCCTCAGGGCTGTGGTGGAAAAGGTGAGCCCTTCATGGGAACTTCAGCCAATGCAGGAACTGAACTCATGATGCTGGTGTCACTCTCCAGAGTCAAGTCAATTTAGCCCAACAACTCTGCCACTGGACAACAACAACTCCACAAATTGTTGCCAAGTTTCAGAACCAAGTCACCTCACTGACTGTACCCACCTCTTCTTCAACTCAATCTGAATCCCTCCAAACCAGTTTCTGTCCATCCTTTAGCATCACAACAATCATAATCAATGTCCTAATTTCATGTGATCATATTTTAGGTGACTGTCACCACGTTGTTAACCTTCCTGCAGCCCAGGAGGGTTATATAGATAATCAGGACATTATTGTCCTCTAAGACTTTACTACTGTTGTTCAGCACACTAGGACTGTCATTATTTGTTTAAGCGCTTGACAATTTGATTTAATTTGGAACATCCCTTGGAAATGTTTCTCTTCCAACTCTACACCATCACCTTTGAGTATAGGAGTTGGGAAATCATGTTGACGTTTTGCAGGACATTGGTGAGGCCTATTCTGGAGTACTGTGTCCAATTCTGTTTGCCCTGTTACAGGAACGATATTGTTGATGTAGAGAGGGTTCAGGAGAGATTTTCCAGGATGTTGCTAGGTATGGAAGATTTGAGTTAGAAAGAAAAACTGGATAGGCTGGGACTTTTTTCACTGGAGCGAAGGAGGTTGAAAGGTGACCTTACAGAGGTTTTTAAAATCATTACTGGTATAGATAACTTAGTGGTAGGTGTCTTTTCCCAAGGATGGGGGAGTTTCAAGGTTAGGGGACATATTTTTAGGGTGAAAGAAGACAGGTTTAAAAAAGATGAGGGGCAAATTCTTTACACAGAGGATGGTTCACGTGAGGAATGAACTTCCTGAGGAAATGGTGGATGTGGGAACAGTTACAATGTTAAAAAGGTATTTAGATAAGTAGATGAATAGGAAAAGTTTGGACGAATATTGGCCAGGAGCAGGCAGAAGGGACTAGTTTAGTTTGGGATTATATTCAGCATGGACTGGTTGGACCGAAGAGTTTGTTTTGTATGACTCTATGACCTTGGGATTACCCCAAGGATTGATCTGCAACTCTTCCTAATCTAGATTCTGTTTTTTGGCAACAATACTGATTAGTATAGGGTCAGTTTTATGGCTCTCCCTCCCTAATGGCCAACTTTGATGCCTCCCCTTCCTCTTGTGGTCTGGCTGCCTTCCCACCGTTCAGTCTTAAAGTAACTTTAACTTTTCTGCAGCTAAACATGGGGAAGATTGGACTCATCATTGTATCTTATTCCACAAACTCCATTGCTCACCACTGAAATCCTCTCTCTATCTAACCTCTGGCACGTGACAGTGTACAGCTTCCTATAACTCCTGAACTGAGCCTCTGACTCTATATCATCTCTGTCACAAAGGTGACTTCAACTTATTTGATGTCAACCACCTCCAGATTATATGCAGATTAAACCAATATCCATAGAAACCGAAAGAACTGTGAATGCTGTAAATCAGAAACAAAAACAGAAATTGCTGGAAAAACTCAGCAGGTTGCGTGACCCTTCCTCAGAAGAGTCTGCGGAAGGTTCACTTAAACTGAAACGTTAACTCGGATTTCTGTCCACAGATGCTGTCAAACCAAAATCAGTGTTTTACTTCATCTGCGCTTAATAACTTGAATGTACTGCTGGAAAGTATTCCAGCCAATATCTATAAATATTAGTTGATCCAAAACTCTGCATTGCTCCATCAAGTCTTTTTGAGGCAACACTCCTGTCCTCAACAAACAACACTGAATCATGGTACCCAAGTTTAACATGTTAATTTTGGTGTTGAACATCTTTCGATAACCTCATCTCTTCATGCCTTTGTAGAATTTAACAGCACCATAACTCACTCTGTGAATCTCCATTCACATTTTTGGGATGTGTTTTGGCAAGTGTTTTGGGATGCCTTTCCCTCTAACAGATCCCACATATATCTAGGTCATTGCTATTGTTATGATTAAATGAACGCTCCTTGTAGCCAAAAACATCAGTTCAGTTGGGAACACGAGTTTACAATTTAATTACTACACAGAAGGTATGAAAGTATCATTAAATTTGAAGTTATATTAACTAAATCTATTTAAGATTTGATTTCAAAATGGATTTGTTTGACTGAAAATTGACAAGAATAAACCGTCTTCCCTGCAGGTGTGCTCTGAGCTATTGTAATCCTTCCATTCAGGCTGAGATTGTGCAGGTCGTTAACATCGTAACGAGCTCTGGACCAACTGGCACCGATATGGAACATTGAACTTCTGATGGGAGAGATTATTTCAAACCTTTTACAGAATGAAAAGGATAAAGTACCCCAGGGAATAAGGAAGGGATCTTTTATTGTTTTAAAAGGCAGCATGTCGCAGGAGTTTATTTAAACAGAAAGCATCTGAAATGACACCTTTCTTTGAATAAGGCTTCCGTTCTTGATTACAAAACTCCATTTCACACCCAATTATTGAAGAATTCCATCTCCCTGATATTTAAATTAAAACACATATTGTTAATTTCATGTGGTAAAATCAAAGGGAAGTAATTTTAATGAATTCTGACATCAGTGTTTCAGTAAGTCAATCGTTCAATTATTCAGCACATAGGCAATTTAATCCAGTTAAAGCACCAGGCAGGCATGAAACAAGTGTTCGACTCTGTCGGGGTAAACAAATTGGCCTGGATTTGTTTCTCTTTGGGACAGAGACTCAGAGGGGTGTTATGTTTACTGGCCGTTCAGTTTATGGTGCAGTGCCAACATATTTCCAAAGTCCGGGATATTGCAAATGCAAGATGGGATTCCTGTGGCCAAGCGATCTAGCCAGTACAGTAAGGAAGCCTCAGCAGCCCTCCCCACTCACTATCACTGAAGAAATATTTAAAGGGTTTGATTTGATTTGATTTGTTGCAATCACATGTACGCATGTACAGTGAAAAGTTTTGTTTTGCGAGCAGTACAGGCAGATCATTGCAAACAAGGACAAACAGGTCATAGGGTGCTGTCTTGGATCACGGGGTAATCCGAGCGGTTCTTTTCGAACTCAGCTAAATGTCATTAAGAGAAGACTCGGCAACAGCAATTTGCTTAAATCCGAACATTTATTGAATAATAATAAAAGATGGAAAGGGAAAGAAAAATAAGGTAACGTGACCATGTATTAAGTACAGGGCGACCCCCGTATCCGCGGTTTCAGTTATCAGCGGTTTACCACAGCCTGAACATAGTATCAGGAACATTCCAGAACCAGGGACCAGGAGGCTGCCAGGAAGGTACATTTCCCATTTAAATCAATGGGTTCACACCTATCCATGGTTTCTGGCTTCTGTGGTAGTTCTTAGAACATATCTCCCACAGATACGGAGAGACAACTGTAATAAAAGAAGGTAGAAAAGGAAGGAATTGAAAGCAATAAACCTCATGCCTTCCTGCACGTCAGGGACCCTTCAGTTGACAGCTGGTCTGGAGGCTTAGGTTTCCTGGCATCGCTCACAATACCAGTCCGAGGTGAAGTCCAATGACTTGGAATGAAACTCTTTCTCTTATACAGTGCAACAAACAACCAGTACAGAAAACAGTACAGAAAGGCAACTTTGATTATGCCATATGCGGCACATACAGGAACGTTCACAGGACTCATTCTGGGTCATGCAGCTGTCAAATAGCATCAACAATATTTGCCTTTCAGCCCATCCTGTGCAGGAACTTAGAGCGAGATATACAAGGTTACGGCTGCAACAGGAGGTGCACAAAGCAAGATCAACATTATTTGAAGTTAGAGATGTCCATTCAGCAGTCTAATAACAGTAGGGAAGAAGCTGTTTTTGAACCTGTTGGTGCATGTGTTCAAGCTTCTGTATCTTCCAGATGGAAAAGATTGGAGAAGAGCAGATCAGAGTCAAACCTCCCATGCAAAGCATGGATCAAAACCCAAGCCTTCAACAGGTAAATTTTGGTTCCCTCTAGAATGATGGGAAGCTGCAACATGCCCTCTTCCTGCTTTTGTTGCTAATCAGAACATCCCAATGCCTTCCACATCAAGTTCCCAGGAGGTAATAAAGGGTCATGCCTTTGGCCCACCATGTCTATGCCGGCCAATAAACTACTCTGGTCATATTTAGCAGAACTTGGTCCATTGCCTTCTAGCTCTGGCATTTTAAGTACTTATCTGGATGCTTCTTAAATGTTGCAAAAGTATCTGTCTCCACCGTCCTCTTAGGCAGCACGATCTACCATCCTCTCGGTGAAAATATTCTTTCTCATATTTCCTCTAAACCACTTGCTCCTCTTTTCAAACCTGTGCCCTCTGCTCTTAGACATGGTTGCCATGGGGAACAGATTCTTACAATCAACTCTGTCTATACCTCTCATACTTTTGTTTACTTCAATCAGGTTCCCCCTCAAACCCCTCTGCTCCATCAAAAACAAGTATCCAGCCTACCAATGTCCTGGTGAATCTCCTCTGCACCCCCTCCAGTGCAATCAATTGCTTCTGAAAGTGTGGTGACCAGAACTGCATGCAGTATTCCATCTATTGCCTAACCAATATTTTATAAAGTTGTAACAAGACTTCCTTGCTCCCCTGTTATATACCCCATCTAATGGAGGCAAGTGTCCCATCTGCCTTTTTCACCACCATGCCTACCTGTACTGATACCTTCACGGATGTATGGACTTGTACACCAAAGTCCCTTTGTTTCTCAGTACTCCCGAGGGAGCTACCATTCATTGTATATAGTCTTTCCTTATTTGATTTTCCAATATGCATGACCTCACACTTATCAGGATTAAATTCCATCTGCCATTGCTCTGCCCAATTTACCAGCTGATCAATATCAGATTGTAGCCTAAGCCCATTCTCATTGTCAACTACATCACCAATTTGCATAGTATCTGCAAGCTTACCAATTATACATTTTACATTCACTCAAGCCATTAATGTACATAGCAAACAGCAAGGGTTCCAGAACTGATTCCTGTGTCACACTACTAGTCACAGGCTTTCAACTACAAAAACAACCCAATTGAAGGATTATTGTTGAAGGACCCAGGGTTCAAAGTTTTTTTTTGTCTGTGCTTGCAAGTGTATTGGACTTAGAAAATTTTATGATCAAAGCAAAATATTAGTTAAAATAATAGTATTAAATTTCCATTTAATGTTTTGCGGCTCCCCTAGATTCTAAGCCTCTGGTTTGAAACTTATTCCAACATCAGTTTATAAATGCCAGAATAAATGTTTAGTCCTAATAATTAATTCTTTCAAAACCGAGATTTGATTTGGATGTGTAGTTGACAAAAGCTGGCCTTATGGTCACAGGAGTGGGTACAGAGTTAATTTTTCCTTCAAGCCAGAAAGAATATTTACAATCTTAAGCAATGGTGTGAGATCAGAATCCATATAGGAGGAGATAAAACATAAAAAGGGGAAGAAGACCCTGGTAGGAGTGGTCTATAGTTCGCCAACAGTAGCTATACATGGGGCAGAGAATCAGAAGATACTGAAACCGTGTAAAAAAAAGTACATTCATCATGGATGACTTCCATCTTCATGTTGATTGGGATATTCAAATTTACAGAGGTAGCCCTGAGGAAGAATTCACTGAGTGTATTCAAGGCAATTTTCCAGAACATTGGGATGTGGAACAATCAGGGGTGGGACTATTTTAAACTTGGTAATAGGTAATGAGGTAGCTTTAATAAATTATCTTAGAGTAAAAGATTCTTGAGGAAACAGTGACCATAACATTCAGTTTGAGTGGGAGAAACTGGGGTTGAAAACAACTGTGCTAAGATTAAATAAGGGTAATTACAAAGGAATGAGTGAAGAGCTTGCTGAAGCAGACTGTGAAACAGGTTTTGCAGCAAAGGCACTTCAGTAACAATGGCTGTCTTTTAAGGCAATAGTTCATGTTAACACCAAATACGGAACCCCATGAGTACGAAGGATTCTAGGAAGAGGATAAGACAATTATGGCAAATAGAATGTTCATTTTAATTTCAAAGAGAATGGAGTATAAAAGTCAGGAGCTTTGCTTAAACTATATAAGGCACTAGTCAGACCATAGGTGGAATCCTGTGAATAGATTTGGCATCCTTATCTAAGGAAAGGTATAGTGACATTGGAGGCAGTCCAGAGGATGTTCACTTGGCTGACAGAACGTATGGAAGGACTGTCTTATGAAAAAGATTGGATTGGGCCTGTACTCATCCGGGATTAGAAGAATGAGAAGTCACCTTTTTGAAAAACAAGATTTTTTACAGGACTTGACAGGGTAGGTGCTGAGAGATGTTTCCTCTTGTGGAAGAGTATAGGACTACAGGATATAACCTAAGAGTAAGTGGTCACCCATTTAAGACATTAATGAGGAGGAATTTCTTCTCTCAAAGGATAGCGGATCTATGGATTTTTTTGCCACAGAGGTTCCTAGAGGCTGGGTGATTAACTATATTCCAGACTAAGGTAAATTTTTAATCAGTAAGGAAATTATGAGTTATGGGGAAATGGCAGGAAAGTGTTGATTATCCGATCAGTATGATCTCTTTGAATGGCTGGACAGACTATGGGCTGAATGGCCTACTTTTACTCCTCCATCTTATGTTCTTATGTGGCTCATCAACTAGGAGAAAGTGAGGACTGCAGATGCTGGAGATCAGCATCAATGAGTGTGGTGTTGGAAAAGCACAGCTGGTCAGGCAGCATCCGAGGAGCAGGAGAATTGATGTTTCAGGCATAAGCCCTTCATTAAGAATGAGGCTCATTCCTGATGATGGGCTTCTGCCCAAAACATTGATTTTCCTGTTCCTTGCATGCTGTCTGACTGGCTGTGCATTTTAGCACCACATCCTCAACTCTTATGTGATTCATGTAAAACAGACTGTGATGTAACTAATGAAATAACTAGAAATAAACGTAACATTCAGTGAGTAGAATCTGATATTGAGGCTGTAGCTCTATTTTAAGGTGTAGTCATGTATTAATATGACTAAAGAGTTGAAATTACTTTACCATTACCTCGGTCCCAATCACTGGTAGAGTAAATCAGGTAAGGACAACCAACCAGTTCAACACTATTGGGATATGACAACCAAACACTCAATTAAAGACAGACCAAACTATGGTGCAAGCTTCCACCCATGGTCAACCCATTCCAAACCACACACTGCCCAGAATTCAGCTGAACTACAGCATTTGAAGAAAGCTCTTGCCAGTAAGTCATCAAGTGTATGTTTGCAAAAAGAAACATATTACCAGACTTGCTTATTTTTAAGGACTATTTGATTAAGTCCATTAATAAGTCACAGAGATGCTTTTTCACAACACTGCCAGACAATCTGCAAATTCAAGCAGTAACAAACTAAAATGCAAATGATCACACAAATTAGAATACAAATGGTTGCAAGATAATTATGGATCAGAGAGAGTAGTGAAAGTTTTTTTGCAAATTATGGGCAAGTATAAGTGGTATGCCCTTAGGAGTCAGTTTTGGGACCATGTTTCCTCTTGATATATATCCAATTCACATTTTCAGAAATTGAAAATCACACAACACCAGGTTATAGTCCAACTGGTTTAATTGGAAGCACTATAACCTGGTGTTGTGTGATTTTTAACTTTGTGCACTCCAGTCCAACACCAGCATCTTTAAATCATTTTCAGAAGGGTTTCCAAGCTCGAAAAAGGGTGCAGAAGAAATGTATTGATGAGGAACTTCAATTATGTGAAGAGAGCCGGACGTCTCCTTAAAGCAGAAAGAGTTAAGAGAAGAGTTAATAGAGGTGTTCAAGATATTCAAGTGACAGATCGGTCAGTAACAAATTTAAGATAATTGGCAACAGACCCAGATTTGAGATTGTTGTCATGTTGGAGGGCAGGTGGAGATGGGGCAGTGGCAAGGGGATCAATTAAACTGAAACTTTTCCCATTCACCATTGAAATGGTCACTGGTTTTGCAATAAATGCAAAGTAGACTCCTATCATGTCACATAGGAAACTCTCAAGCATTTTTACTCACTCATGAGCAGGACACAGATCATAATTTACAAGGTTATTGCCAAGAGTTGTGAAGTGGAATGAGACTAGATAGCTCGCTTTCAGCTGGATCATACAGAATGAGTAAGATGACTTCCTTCTGCATTTCTATGAATCAATGAAACTTGAGAAAGATTTTAAGGTTACTTTGTCTCGCAATCAATTCACCTATGGAAAAATATCTGGCACCAATAAGTATGATCTCATCTCATTCTATGGTTTGACACAGGATAGAACAATAAATGTGGTTGACAAAGTTGACACTTATAGATTTCTGCAGCTAAAGAGATTGATAATCATGCTGTATGAACCTTCTGTGGTGGTGTTGATACATCACTTCTGTGTGGGCTGTTGTGATTTCTCATAAACCATAGGCAGGGCACGGTGTATTTCTCACTCATATCAATGTGAATACCCATTTAATTTGTAAGATGCCACATGCTTCAAAGAATTCACAAGCTTTGAATGGCTTGTACTATAAGGCACTCGAGAGTAATGTAAACACCCAAACTGCTAATTTAGCAAACCAAAATGTTGCTGTATAAGAGGCTGCATTGCTTTTTGTGGATCATTGTTTCAATGGTCTGCTGGGCTTTGATAGGGGTTTAAATTAGCCCCAGAGCCAGTTGTATGGTTAAATAAGCCGGCACTCAGAGCTGGTCATAGATAAATTCAACAGTGTGTGGATCAGTTCTGGTCATCATAAGCCAATCAAATTAAAATGGAAGAGTTTGTTACAATGATATATATTAGATTGGTCGATTGATTGCACTCATATATCAACGTAGAAATGTATCAACATTGCAATAGGGGCTCAGTGGTTAGCACTGCAGCCTCACAGTGCCAGGGGCTCGAGTTTGAGTCCACCCTCAGGTGACTCTCTGTGTGGAGTTACACATTCGCCTTGTGTCTCCATGGGTTTTCTTCCACAGTCCAAAGATGTACAGATCAGGTGGATGGGTCATGCTAAATTGCTTACGGTGTGCAGGCATGGATTAGCCATGGGAACTGCAGGGTAACAGGGATGGGGTGAGTCTGGGTGGGAATCTCTTCAGAGGGTCAGTGTGTGACTCAATGGGCCAAATGACTTGCTTCCACACTGTAGAATGTTTAACACAAAAGCCATTCAACCCAACCCATCCATGGGTTGACATTTTCTCTCCATCTTACTGTGCAGCACAGTGGCTCAGTGGTTAGCACTGCTTGCTTACAGTGCCAGTGACTTCGGGTTCAATTCTAGCCTTGGGTGACTGTCTCTGTGGAGTTTGTATGTTCTTCTTATGTCTGCATGGGTTTCCTCTGAGTGATGTGGTTTCCTCCCACAATCCAAATGATGTACAAGTTAGGTGAGTTGGCCATGCTAAATTGCCCATAGTATTCAGGAATGTGAAGGTTTAGGTGCATTAGCCAGGACTAAATGTAGGGGAATGGGTTTGGATGGGATACTCTTCAGAGGGTCACTGTGGATCTGTTGGGCCTGTTTCCACACTGTAGGGATTCTAAGATCTGAGAAAATCATTCTCATCACATTTACCCATGCATGTGGGTACAGTCAGCTCAAGCACAGGAGTAATATTATAATGTTATGTAGCCAATTAAGTCTTTGTACTCTTGAGTAGATAATTATTCTTCTGAAACATTGCATCTGTCACCATCAGACTATTGCTCCCCAAATCTTTATAGAACCATTAATCGCTCCTACAATTGAATATCCCTCTGAAACATGATTCAAATATCACAATAATCCTCCTTGGTCAAATTGATTAGATTAGACTCTCTACAGTGTTGAAACAGACCAATTGGCCCAACAAATCCACACCAAAACTCCGAAGAGCAACCCACCCAGGCTCACTTTCCTCTGACTAATACACCTAACACTATGGGCAATTTTTAGCATGGCCAATTTACCTGACTTGCACATCTTTGGACTGTGGGAGGAAACCAGAGCACCCAGAGGAAACCCACGCAGACATGGGGAGAATGTGCAAACTCCACACAGACAATCACTGGAGGCTGGAATCGAACCTGGAAACCTGGTGCTGTGAGGCAGCGCTGCTAACCACTGAGCTCCCATGCCGCCAAAAATGGGGTTGCTTGTTGTTGAACTTATCTCAAATAAACAGAAGAGGACTTTATGCTAACTTTATTGAGAATCCTTCCATCTTAAAATACTTCACACACAAAACCTGACTCACAAAGATGCAGTGTTGTCAGTCTGGAATTGGCAAAAGAAAACTGTAATGGTATTTTGATCAATCAGTCCAGTATGGCATAGTTTGATTTGAGCAATAGACTTTGTGAAAAGAAAACTACTAGAAGATTTCTGCTGATTAGATGCTGTAATACAGTGATCAAACCACAGATTTTAATCTGGTCTAAGTGCAAACAAGATTTACCCTCCAGCAGCAGCATCTTTGAAAGGGCTGATAATTCCTTTAGAACATTCTGGCTATTGAGGGGGTGGGGAACAGGATGGAATTGGATGAAATTGGTGATGAGGGTGTATATTTAATAAGGTGGAAATGTGCTGGTTGGGAATCCTGCTGCTTTCCCACCCCAGTTCCAATTAAACCGGTTGTGTGTGATGCCATCTGTATAACCTGGGTCGATGAGATTTTTAAGGACTTTTATGGGGGCCTACTATGTGTGAGCGTAGCCACCTTCTGGTCTAACGAGAAACATCTTGTAAACTAAACAAGATATTTATACTGTTCTGCAACTAGTTACAGATTATAAGGATATACTGTACATTATTCCAAAGACTGTTTAAAGGACTTAACCTTAAATTTGTTTCCCACAAGCTTCTGCATTTCTCTTCCGCCATATTGTCATGACATAATCACAATGATTGGGACTTATTGACTCAATTGAATATTAACCTACCTCCAGCTATTTTTCTGATAACATAATTGTTATACATATTATCATATGTTGCTATATATATATATGTAATTACATTTACCTCTACTCCATTTCCCACAATTCAGTCAGTTTACTAATTTAGATGATCTTGGGTTTCACTGTTCTCCTTAAAGTCTTCTGTTTGGAACTGGTAGAACAAATGGGTAGAACAAAGTCACCTTGGACTGGCTTCCTTAAAGTCTGAGGATCTCTTCTGAAATAGACAATAGTCATTTTTGATGTTTCTTTCAGGGAGGATGTTCTACTTGAATTATGCCTTCTCAGTCATCACAGCTTTGAGTTGCGATGTGAATTTATTGCACACAGGATGCAGAGAGGTGTCAGATGATTGGAAAACAGCTAATGTGGTACCATTATTCAAGAAGGGTAGAAGGAATAAACCAGGGAACTAATGGTTAATAAATCTATCATCCACTGTCAGGAAATGTTTGGAAAAATATGAATGTCAGAATGTATCTCCATTTGGAAAAACAAAGACAAAACAAGAATAGTAGGCATGGCTTTGTCAGGGGAAGATCATTTCCAACAAACTTCTTTTTTTGAGGGAGGTGACTAGATGTGTAGGTGAGAGTGGTTACTTGATATAATCTACATGGGCTTCAGTAAGAGTTTTGAGAAGGTGTCAGGTGAGAGACTGGTCAAGGAAGTGGGATCCCTTGGGAACCAGGGCAATTTGGCATATTGGATCTGCAATTGGCTTAGTAGCAGAAGTCAGAGGGTGCCAACTGAATGTTGTTTTGGTGACTGGAAGCCTGTGACTGAGTGTTGGATCCCTCACTGATTGCAGTGTGTATTAATGATTGTGGAGATCATGTTTGTCAGCAAGCACCATCTCTCTGATAGTTATGTCATTATACAGACTATCCAGCTTCTCACTGGCCAGCAGCACTCAGCTGGCTGCACTGTTGATCCCTGGGAAAGCTCACCACTGTCCAGTTAATAATATGGTGGACTTTCCCTCAAAGAGGTGACATGAGGTTCTCATCGGCTCTTCAGTTAGTGGTAAGACTCTTTTCAGCCACACAAAACACTTCCCTGTGCTGAAATTAAGTGTTGAAACAATTTTCTGAGCTCAAGAGGTTGCAAGATGCAAATTGTTTACATTTTCATTTATTTTACAATATTTCTATAAAAGAATCCTTGCAATATCTCATTGTAGATTTGAATAGCAGCATTAGAGTAGGCCTATTACTTTGGAAATGTTCATATACTTTCTAAATGCACAAGTATGCCCGTGTCATATATAAATTCATATCAGTTACAATATTAAAATAAATAACTGCGTATAAAAATGGATATGAGTTATTCGGCCAAACAGATCTGTGTTTATATTCCTCATGAACAATCAGTCTTATTGTATTTAAATACCAAGTTCCAATATATCTTTTAATTCTTCTTCCTTCATTGACCCATTCAATCTTAATCTTCATTATTGACATTGATTCTGCCTCAGCATGAACTCATAAGTGAATTCCACAGGCTCTCAATTTTCTGTATGAAAAATTACATAGAATTTACAAAATGGAAACAGGTCATTTAACCCAACAGATCTGAGACAGTTTATACACTCCACGTGAGTCACCATCCACTTTACCTTATTTCATCTGAGCAACGGTTCCTTTATTTCTTTCTTCATGTACAAATTATCAAAGCTCCCTTAAATACATTTATGCTTTCGCCTCGGACATACTGTGTATCTTCTCTTGAATTCTGATTGCAGTATATTTATAATCCCAAGCATTGGACTACAGCACAAATGGAAAGAACATCTCGACTGCTACTATATCTAACTAGATCTTAATTTTAAATCTTTATCAGATCACTTCACTATGCTTTAATAGGACAACTTTCTTGTTCTCTGTTCAGTTTGTATTGTAGACTCCTTCAAGCCTAAAGTGATCTAATATTGATTAGCATATTTGCCTTTTGTCTTGTTGAGTAAATAGTATGACATTTATTACATTATTGCAACTGTTTACAGATTACATGAAATTGAACTACATTACCACAGAGACTCTTAAGAACTGACAAGCTCCACATCTGTCTTCTACATACTTGATTTTACTTTCTGACTCAGACCCCATGACAATGAAGAATTATACCTTTCAGACCATTTCAGGCATATACGTCACATTTCTCCCCAAGTCATTTTTCACACAAAGTTATTATATTTTATGTATTTGTTTAATAAACCGCTAACCCAACAACCCCACTCCTTTGATCTGGAGTTTTCACCAATCTCCCCAAAATGTATTCTCCTTTGTGGGCTTGGAATTGTGGTATTTTATTAAGTGGAAGGTAGTTGGATTGTCTTGTTGACTGTTTTTACACTTGCCTGATGTGGTACCCTTAATTGTAGTTATGAATTCTTCTTTGGAAGCTGGGGAGGTTGGATATTTTGATTGACCCTGCCCCTTCCTAACCACCTCAGCCCCTAATTGCAGACAGTTGTTGATGTTGGTTAACAATCTGACTCAATCCAATTTTGTTAGCAAAGGAAAACATTTGAGCCACAGCTTATAGTCACAACTTTCTATTTTATTTACGGTATGAAACAATATTTTTAATCCGACATAACTTACCTTGTGGGATTTTGCTTTAAGTTCTGCCATGAGCTTCTGGAGCTCAGCAAAATTTTCTATTGGCTTGTCCTTGGCCTTTTGTTGTTTAACCTCTTCCACCTTTACATGAAACTGGGACCGATACATGCCTTCTCCTCAGGAAAGAGAGCTCTTGGTTGTGAACTATATGGAGGTTTTCTAGAATTTGGTGTGTCCGGTGTGAGAGAGTTGTGTGTACCTTACTGTTAATGTTAAGTGTGAAGCAGTTGGATTGTGTAGCTGAACTTCTGCCAGCTGTAAACTCACTAACTGGCAATACTGTGACACTTGCTCCTATGTTTAACATGAAATTCATGAGAAGCTCATTGACGTAAATGTAAGCTTGCCAAAAAATTTGGTTCTGGTCACAAATTTCTCCTAGGAATGAAGAGCACCTTCAATTCAACTTCTACTGGAAACAGTTGCACCTCATTTATCTGTTTGTGTAGATAGTACTTTGTCTTTTGCTTTCCTCTGCCTGAGCCCTGCTTCAGCTCATTTTCTGTGAGTGACCTACTTTCTTAGAATAAAAACCTTCAGTATTAATAGCTGGGCAGTGTCTGCATCTTTTTGCCCCATTAGCAGGACTTCTAGTGTCTGGTTTCTTTCATCACCACTACGCTGTCAAGTAACAATGTAATGTTGTTTTGAATTCCAAGAATTGAATAAATTCTGGAAATCTTCTCTGCCAAGTTTTATCTTGTCTTCTTAAGATTGATCTGTTTTGCTTCCAGATCTCTGCTTCACTCGCCACCTAATGAGTTTGCACTAAAGTTAGGATTTCTTTGGATCATATGAAAGCTGACAGTAATGCCTCCAATAATCCAGCCTCTAATGATTTCTGCTTTCAAGTCACCATAATTGTAAGACTCTACTGGACTGTAAAGGTGATGAATTAAATCATCTATGGATTCATAGAACATGGAATAATATAGCGCAGGAATGGGCCCTGTGGTCCACACTATTGTGCCGAACATGATCCCCTCGGAATGCTGCACTCCTTTATTAAATCTCTCCATTTGAAGAATTTTAACATTGCCACAGGAATTCAGTATTTATTTGAACTTATCTGATGTTTCAGTTACCCCTTGGTGAGCAACAACATTATCTCTATATTCCTAATTATGTACAGGAGAGTGTTTACTTGTTCAACTTTAACTTTGTTTTCAGTTTTAAAGCTTTTCTTTCCCTCAAGCATTGACTTCTACAGGATGTCCAATTTTGAGTTCTATTTGGTCCCTCTCTGTAAGTAAGTCTTCCTGCCATTTGGCTTTCTAATGCCTTGGCTTAGTAGGGTTGTGTCTTCTTTGAAGATCTTTATTCTGCAGTAACCTCCCATGCTTCATTGCTGTCCTGTATGGTTTTCCCATTCTTCACAGCAGAATGCAGGTTTTCCTGCCCTTTGTAAGGGTAATATCCATGCTCCTTGGCAGTCACAGACGTTTTCTGTAATGGAACGTTTTTGCACTTTGGAGCCTTATTCCCCAACCTTCCCCTTGTCTCCTAAAATGTGTGAGATCAGGATCATTTGCTTCTTTAAATTTCCCTACACTCTGCTTATCTTAGTTGGTGATTTCCCTAGCTCTCTACTCCAAATATCAATGAGTTTTCTGTTGTAGTCCTCTTAATTTTGTGTTTCCAGATCTGCCGCATGGCATTTTGCACACTATGGCATCGATGCCTAATCAGAGTTGCAGCTTTCTTTTTTAATTACTGTCTTTTCAACGTGTATCACTGCACAAGGTTTCCCTTTTCACACAAGGTTGGACCCTCACAATCGTCGATGTCTGGTCAGTTCAACTCAGATTCGCAACTACTTCTAAAGACTACCACCTTGCGATGTAACCTATAACTTTGCCTTCAATCTGCAGCTTCTTTCTGTTGCTGCACATTTTCTGTCTGGTCAGAAATGCTTTCTGTGTCATTCTCTGAAGATTTCTTGTGAGTTGAGCGTTGCCGCAGAGTGTATGGGTTTGTTGTCATCAGCAGTGAGTAATATGTGTTTCTCTTGAAAGTCTTCTGGGTCACCAACATGTTTTATTTCTTGTGTTCTTTTTCTCAAAGCTTTCATTGCTGAAGGGATTGAGTTTAAAAGCGGGGAGGTTATGTTGCAGCTGTATAGGGTGCTGGTGAAGCCCCATCTCACATACTGTGTGCAGTTTTGGTCTCCTTACTTGAGAAAGGATGACCTGGCACTGGAAGGGATGCACTAGGTTGATTCCGGAGTTGAGGGGGTTTGTTTTTGAGGAGAGGCTGAGCAGATTGGGATTATATTCATTGGAATTTAGAAGAATAAGGGGAGATCTAATAGAAACATATGAAATTATGAAGGGAATAGATGAGATAGAAGTGGAGAGGAAGTTTCCATTGCAGGTGAAACTAGGACAAGAGGACATAGCCTCAAAATTAGGATGAGCAGATTTCAGATGGAATTGAAGGAACTTCTTCACCCAGAGGGTTGTGAATCTATGAATTTTTCCGCCCAGTAAAGTAGTTGAGGCTTCTAAATTAAATGTTTTTAAAGCTAAGATAACTTTTTGAATAGTCAAAGAATTAAAGGTTATAGTGAGAGAGCGGGTAAGTGGAGCTGAGGCCACAAAAAGGTCAGCCATGATCTTATTGAATGGCGGAGCAGGCTCAAAGGGCCTGATGGCCTACTTCTGCTCCTCGTTGTTATGTTCTTATGTGTTAATGTTGCTTAAATTGGGAGTGTTCTAGCATGGATTAGGATATCTATCTTTCAGCTCTATCCAGAAGAATCTTGTCAGGTAAACGGTCTATTACTGTTACTGCAACAATTTAAAGATTAATTGAATATGGCCTATATTACTGAGAACATGAACATGTTTCACCCCAGGTTGGTCATCTACAATCTCCTTCTTTACTATCTGACCAAGACCATGTGACATCGTTACAAAGATTGGGTGCTTAGTGCACTCTATCAGACCTTTTCAAACCTATATATACACATTCCAATTCTAACATTTTATCTTCTACCAAGTTCTGATTTTATCTTGTCTCATCTTTTCATGGTTTCAAGTATTCTGTCAAATCACACTGCAACCTGTGGTGTTTGACTAAACAAAAACTACATTTTAAAAATCATTACTTTCATATTTGCGGTTCCTTGAACAAGGCAGTATCCTGGAGAATGTATGTTGTGTCCTTTCTAAAGTTTCAATATACTTTCTAAGGATGGACCACAATTCCATACACAGTACACAAACTGAGGCTCATTAGGACTTCATACTGATCTATAATTAGGTGTTGGTTCTTATAGTCTACACGTTTTGTGGTAAAATGAAAAATTTGTTACATGTTTTTACAGTCATACAAACTTGTGGGACTTAACTTGGGAAACTATACCAATGAAACTCTTTGCTGTTGCATAGCACTGATCCTAGTTTCATTCAAATTGCAACCTTACTTCCTATCAAAATGTGTCACTTCAATGGCCACTTTTGGGCTAATGCTCTTCTATTATCTATGCCCCTTTGCAGATTTCTTTCACCTTGGAATTTCCTCTGAGCTACTCCTGCTCCTCAGTGAAAACCATGGTACTGGATTAACAAAGTCTTAAGCAGCCCACTTATTGTTCTTTTTCAATCCCACAGTTACCTTAGTGCCAGATGCCAAAAGTGCTACTTTGATTTATTCTGGTAACATTCTATGATATGAATGGGGCCCAAGTACTTTTTTTGTAACTTGGCAGGTGGAGCATCTATTGTTGGCACTTCATTCAGTTGGTACCGCTAGGATGGAATAGATAAGTACGAATATTATTTTTATGTGGTCAAGGAGATTAGCACTGCTCTCCGATCTCACAAAGAATAGTTTAGCTGTGAATAACACAGGGCCATCCCCTTGTGAAGCCCCTGCAATGTCTTTGTTTGCCACTAGGTGGGTCATCCTTTATGTGCCCTGCTGCAACCCCCTAATCTGGTAAATTTAACAGAGGTAGATGTTTGGACTATTCCTGTCCTCTGGGTTCAGGCATCAAATAAGTTGGCATTAAAATGGACTGATTTTTTTTGCCAATGCTCCCAAACAATTCTGGCGATCAAACATCCAGGAGTCCCTCCATAATATAGATAAATGTTTGGTGCAAACTCCACCAGTACATATTGGTGTGGTTTCTGCTGATGTTGAGGTGCAGAAGCAATGGAAGATCTAAAGATACCTGAGGAGATTCATTTGTTAATAATTTAAATGGTTATACCTTTCACTTTGTGATCAACTGCAGATTTTGCCATTGCTCCTCCTGGCTTATTTCTAAAATTCCCAGAAGTCTACTTTGTTGTCATGACAATGTATTTATCTTGTAACCCAACTGGTGTGATGTGCACCAGGTAGCAGACACCCTGCACGTAGTTACTGTGGCAGTATTGAAAATTTGATGTATTTTTTTATTTGTAATATACTGATTTGACTTTAAAGTAGGAGATCCAGACATTCCAAAGTTGCAACCCATTTGACAGTTATTTTTCTACTCAATTTGTCATCATGCCTATATAAACCAAAATTTGAACACTTGTCATAGTCTCCTATTATGGCATTTTCAGGTTTAACCTGATATCCACTCCTGGGAAATATCTTGGAATGTTTTATGATTGTTAGTGGTACTTTACAAATGCAAGTTATTGTTATAACAACCTCCTCTCAACTACAGTTGGTTCTGCTAAAATGTACATTTCTTCACCGTGAATTGGCTTTAACGTGATGGAAGGATTTAGACCATTATTTGTAGAATGCAAACTTTCCTTATCTATGTTGGCAATTTCAGCCCCATTAGTTTAAATGGCACGGCTATTGCGCGATTTTCTCATAACATGAAATCACACAAGAACGGAACTGTCTCATTATTATCAGAACTAAGCATATCTGCTTTCCAGCTTTGAGTTATAAATAAAATTAGATATCTGACTCTTTATTCCTTCACACTGGTCTGTGATACATATGCCGAAAAGCTAAGACCTGAGTACACATCCCTGGGGTTCACTACATTAGATCCCATCATTCAAATTACTTTTCCTTCATCTTTTCTCTCTGTCTCCAACCTCCAAATCATTTGTTTCATTTAACCTCAAATTCCATGTGTTCTTACTTTCATAGATAACCTCTTGAACAGAACTTCTTTTAAAAACCTTTGGGAAGTCCATATAACCAACATCCTTAGAACTCTCCTGTCCGCCATGTTAGTTGCCTCCTTTAGGAATTCCCCTCAATTACACAGATATGACATCCTGCCCAAATCCATGTTGTCAACCCATACACTAGCCTGGACGTGATGAAATTCTTTCTTTCCAATGACAAGTAGTGGCCCAATGCTTGTTTTAGGATCCCTCGAGGAACTGGTGCCCATGAGACTAAAACAGATACTGAGCCTACACCTTGCCATCAACGAGAAGTAATAGGATTTGTAAAAACATCTAGTGGAGCCAGTCGGAACAGGGGTGTACCATAGCTCAAACTCTCTGGATTGCTGCTAATGGCCACAATCAACCCTCTCCTCCTGTCCTCCATCATCCCGAAGTCAAGTCAGTTCAATGCTGGCAAGGCAAGCAGTTCAAAATTTATTAATGCAGGAGCATGAGGAATTTGTGAAGGTGAAAATGCAGATAATGTCAGCTGACCTGATTATTTCAATGAGGTCTTTAAACCAAGTTTCAGGTCAGCTTTGGGCCAGCATCTATATGGTTACTTTGTTATCTGCACATTCAAAGCATACTGCAACAAATTTCTCTCACCAAAGATGAAGAAAAAAATGACGAAACAACTATAACTTACAGTCACCCAGCACCTTTATTGGGGAACATGTCTTAAAGTGCTTTACAGAAATATAACCAATATAGGCACTGAAACATAGGAAATAAGCAAAAGCTTGGTAGTGGACATTCATTTAAGAATGATCATAAAAGAGAGTTGGAGAAGCAAAGAGAATGAAGGTGTTAATTTGAGTTGGTAATCTGTCTTGCCATACATGGTTGGTGGAATTGCTGGCAGAATTCTTTTTCATTCTTAAAATGTGAGCATTATTGGCAAGGCTCACATTTATTACCCATCCCTAATGCAGGATCCAGAAAGGTCCTCAGGAATGATAGTCAGAATCAGAGTCATAGAGAGCTGAGTCGTTGAGAGGATTCTTTCATTTAATGATATTTACAATATTTAAATTAGAGGCATTGTACAACTGTCAGCAAGGCTAGGCATGGTAAACTGTTTTATTATAATCAGAGCAGTATAAGTTATAGACAACAGTGTTTTGGATTAGCAAATGTTTATATAGGGTAGAGGTTAGGGTGCTGACCAGGAAAGACTGGAAAAATGTGACCTAGATGTGACAAAGCTATAAATAAGGTTCTCATTCCAGTAACAGTAACCATATTGTACTGAGTGCCTGAGGTATTGGTCAGAAGGTCCCAATCATTTCCCCAATACTTTATATTGCTTCTCTTCTCTCTCTCCCACTTCTGTCTCTCCCATGTTTGTGAACGTCATAATTCCAAATTTCATTGGCACTACCCCCAAAACCTAGGATAAGAACAGTTGGTGCACGGAAATGCTGCCTTTTCCAAATGTCTTCCCAATTCACATACCACCTTGACTCGTACGTGTAAATGACAGCACAGGTCGTTCTGATATAATGAGCATTTTGTCAGCACAAATTGGTTATGACATGATTGACAAATTGTGGATGTTGTTTGGATAACACAAAATTTCTACTGATCGGGTTTAGCAATTTTCTATTAGCGGTCTTCGACAGCACAATTTTCTATTAGCAATCTTCGGCAGTGCGAATTTCTAAAGCAGTTTTCCACAGCATGATTTTCTACAGCTCGGGTTGCAGAGGAACACAACTGTCATGACCGTACATTCAGATCAGACCATAAATACTGGAGCTCTTAATCTAACAGCATTGTGGGATCATGTTTAACATGCTGCAAAGATTCAAGAAGAATATCCAGCACCACCTTCTCAGGGAAATAATGAAATGGGAAATAATTGGCAGCCTTGCAGTGCTCTCCACATTCCAAGAAACAATGAACCAGAAGTTATTTTTTCAGGGTTTTAGTGAGCAAGTGCAATGAATGATGAGGATGCCTAATATTTAATCATGTGTATTGCTAGTGGTAATGTCTCTACCTGGACCGGGAGGCCTAGGTTCAAGTTCCACCCGCTCCAAGGTAGGTAATAACATCACTGAACAGGTTGATTAGAAAAATGGGTAGAATTGGTTAGAACATAGAACATAGAAGAATACAGCGCAGTACAGGCCCTTTGGCCCTCGATGTTGCGCCGATCCAAGCCCACCTAACCTATACTAACCCACTATCCTCCATATACCTATCCAATGCCCGCTTAAATGCCCATAAAGAGGGAGAGTCCACCACTGCTACTGGCAGGGCATTCCATGAACTTACGACTCACTGAGTGAAGAACCTACCCCTAACTTCAGTCCTATATCTACCCCACTTAATTTAAAGCTATGCCCCCTTGTAATACCCGACTCCATACGCGGGAAAAGGTTCACACTGTCAACCCTATCTAACCCCCTAATCATCTTGTACACCTCAATCAAGTCACCCCTAAACCTTCTTTTCTCTAATGAAAACAGCCCCAAGTGTCTCAGTCTTTCCTTAGCTCAACTGATAAAATGGTTAGTGTATGTGTGTGCTTCTAAATAATACCAACATGACAGATCCAATTCATGTACCTGAGAGTGGAAGATTTTGGCAAACCAAAAACTGCCCTGGATGAAGCATCAGCAGGCAAGAGAAGCAAAGACCTACCTTTGGCCCATACCATGGCCTTTCAGTATCTGATGTAAAATAGTGTTATGAATTCTGAACATGACTTCATTAATTTCATTTTTATATATCCTCCCACCCCAATTATGCCTGCTGTCATGAATCTGGTGAGTCTGGCTAGGGTCCAATAGCTATCCTCAAATATGTCACCTAAGTAACTATTTTCCATTTTGACATTCATCTGTGTTCTATCCAAACTCTCAGCAGATATGACATCAGCCATGGCTTAGTTGTTAACAGTGTTGTGGGCTTAAGTCTCATTTAAGATTAAAGTATGAAAACCTAAGCTGTGATACTCCAGTGCAGAGCTTAAAGTAAGTTGTGCTTTTGAGAGTAGATCTTTTGAGATTATATGTCAAGCTGAGATCCTGTCAGCACTGTTCAATGAACATAAATGATTCCAAGGCAAAATTTTGAAAATGATCAACTGACTTATTGTCGCTGCCCTATCCAGTATTTATCTTGCAATCAACATCAGTAAAACACAAGGTGTTTGGTTATAATCACATTGCTATTTTTGTGCAGAAGTAGGCTGTTGTATTTCCTACATTCCAACAGGGACCATAACTGAAAAGTATTTCATTGGTTGTAAATTGTTTTACCATATCCTGAGAGTGTGTGAGGTGCACAGTTTCCCTTTCAAAATAATTCTTTCCTGTGTTTCTATTCACATTTGCAACGATCATTCCTTTCCTTGCTTATGTTCGTTATGCGTATCATGAGATGTGGTTCTTTTAAAAGTAAGGTTTTGTTCTCCTCCTATGATATTGTGCTTTGTCCATGAAGTAGCAATGAGTCATTTTGTAAATCTCAGTCTCATGCTGCGATATCAGATACCACTCTTTTCTCTTCTTTACATGCTTATTAACTTCTTTCCAAAATCAATGGATTCTAAATCGTAGGTTGGCAATACCTGCCCACTCCAACATTAATACAGCATCCATTAACTAATTGGTGGTGAGTTTGACAGTGGCCACAGAGAAATTCCATCTTTCAGGCTGCTCTATATTTTCATTTGATGAAAGCTGTTTCTATGAAGAAAAACAGAAAAGCTCTAACAAACGACTGAATAAAGTCACCTACATAAAATGCTCAAAGTAGTTCTTCACTTTTGCTGTGAAAAATGCACATGCCCTATTTCTTTATCATTTGTCTTTATTCATGCTAAATGCTTGGGAAATAAAGAGGCTCTACAGTCTTTCTAAGTGTCACTACTAGTTAATCTCTGGTGTTTTGAAGTGATGGTGTGAGTATAGTTTGGTTAAGGCTGTTTCTGTATCCATTTTGTTTCCATATCACTGTTTTTGTTCAGGTAATGGTCCTCAAGTCAACGGTTTAAGTCTCTAGAGAATAGCCAGCAGCAGCAGCTGCCGCTGCAAATATAATGTATAAAAAATAGAGGAATAGCTTCAGGGCACTGGCTAAAACTTAAAACTAAGTATTAGTACTCTTGCGCTACCTTTGTGGGTGTCTTCTTGAAACACTAGTTGACCTTGTACACAGAGGTCTACATCTCTTTTCACTCTTAACTGAAGTTAGGATTAAAGTGCAATAGTTGTCACAACTGGGCAGAAGCTTTAAACAATAGTTATGTATATTAAAAAGTCTGTTCATTTGAAGATTCAACCTTATTCAATGACTAATGCAAATAAATGTCAAAACCAGTAAAGTGTGTGCAAAGCAAACATTCTGCATTCTAACTATTGATACAATTATTTTTGGAGAAACCCTTCTTAGTGGGGGGCAGATTACATTCTGGATTGCCTCAAGTGGTAATGACACAAGAGGTTAAAAAAAAGCATAGTGCCACCTTCAAGTATTGTTGCTTAATAAAAGTTTCAGTGATGTTGTTGCTTAATAAAAGTTTCATTGATATTGAACCGCACTGGGTTCATAAAATGAGTATTACCACTGTTAGTTCATTTTTACACATTGTTTTCTTAAATAATTAACCTCACTAAGTGTCACTGCCCTCTATCTGTATAAAAACCCTCAGCAGCAAAATCACTCCAATAAACTCTCTACTCTTCTGATCCTAGCCTCATGTGCATCCTCCCCTCCTATATCAGTCCACAATTAGTGCCCACGTACTTAGCTGATGCTTGAATATCCACTTCTTACCCAAGGTGAAATTCTAATAAAACCCTCCTCATCCACCAAGTTTTGTTTATGTTTCCCAACGCTTCCTTCTTTGTCTGAGCATTCATTTATTTTCTATGCCTCTGTCAAGCACAGAAAGAGATCTCTTTAATATTAAGACCATAAAATGTAAGAGCGGTAGTAGGCCATTCAGCCCAGTAAGTCTGTTGTGCCATTTAATGAGATCATGGCCAATCTAATGACCCTGAGCTCAATTTTCCTGGTTTTTCTCCTTAACCCTTGATTCCCTTTCTCATTAAAAATCTATCTCAGCCTTAAGTTTGTTTAATGACCTAGCTGACAGAGCTCTGCGGTAAAGAATTCCAAAGATTCATGACCATCTGAAAGAAGAAATACCTCCTTGTCTCTGTGTTAAATGGGTGACCCTTTGTTTTGATATTACGTATTCTGGTCCTCGGCTCTCCCAGAAGAGAGAACAACCTTTCTACATCTATCCTGTTAAGGCCCCAGTGAATCTTGTATGTTTCAATTAGGTTATCCTAAATTCTTCTATATTCTAACAAGTTTAGTTTCAACCTCCTCAGCCTCTCTTCATAAAACAGTACCTCCCTATCTGGTGTCAGCCGAGTGAAGATTCTCTGGTCTGCCTCTGATGCCTCAAATATCTTTTCTTAGATAACGGGCCTAAATTGGTCAGTTTGGAGATATCAGAAAGAATAAGAGACCAATCATATTGAATGATTTTAGGCCAGGAAGGAAGAATTATTTCATTTAGTTCTGGTATATGAAGTGGACTCCATAACTGATGTGTGAGTAGAAGACAATTGAGTCTTAGTAACCATGAAATAGTTACATGAATTTTGAAAATATCAGAGGATAATGAAAAATCAGAGATGAGGATGTTGGACTACAAACTGGCAGAGTTCAGTGAGGTAAAAAGATAACTATTCCAAATTACCTGGGCCACAAAGAATAGAAATGAGTTGACTGATCAACAATGAGAAATAATTACATATGAAATAGTTAAAATGAAAAATAGATGATTTCTATGTGTTACTAAAGGGGGAGGGGAACAAAAGATAGATATCTGTGGGTAAGTAAAGTAAGCCTGAAGCATTACTTAAAAGATAGACGTTGAAACACAACGGGTGAATTATCTACTCTCTTGAATGGCATTGGCTATTACAAGACAGTTGAGAAATTTGGTGAAAATTACAAAATTGGAATCTTGCCATCAAGACACAAAATTCTGATTTTCCCCATAAAATTCAAATGATGAGTTCAGAATCTCACTAATGAGCAACCAGTACCTTATTTCCATGCATTTGCATCTCATTATTAGCTCAACCTGCTCCCTCCTATGCAGCAGCTCCCAATTCTCCTCTCCCGCTTGGAATAAAGCTAGGTGCCTCCAATTCCTGAGGGTAAAGTCAGAGCAGTTATCCCCAGCCGCAACTTATCGCTTGTTTCTCTGGGACTTCCTTCTGACTCTGTTGTCATCACAACGTTCCTATACACCTCATGGACACAGCCGACTTTGACCCTTCATCTGCATACATTGATACTGGCATACCACCACCCACACCATACCACCATGCATATTTTTGGACCAATTCACACACCATTTTAGCCCTCAGGATATCCAAAATTCTTACATCCTAACTCACAGAAAGTCCTGTTCGTGTTTCGCCCTGTGATTGTTGATCTGTACTGACTTCCATTAAACTGCACTCCAAAATTAATATTTTCCTTCCTTATTTTAATCACTCTACCACTGGAACCATGTCTTCTTGGTCTGAAGTTCTGCAATTGCCCTCCTTAACTTTTCCAACTCTATTCCTCTCTCTCCTCCTTTC
>NC_057718.1:43255270-43303550 GCF_004010195.1 Chiloscyllium plagiosum | reverse complement strand
AAACATGAATACCAGCATGGACTGGTTGGCTGAATGGCTTGTTTCTATGCTACACATTCCACATAGGATAAAGCAACACACAATTGGATGCAGCAGGAACTAACTAGAGGGGGAGAAATACCCTGTGTGTTCTAACTCTCACTGAGGAGGTGGTGCTAATCATTTTGGAAGGGCCGTTGCTGAGGCATTGCCACCAATGAGGTTAAGGCCATCGAGGATGAACTATATGAAAATTCACTCAATTGAGGAATAATTCCTTTGGATTGAAAAACTCCTCACATCACTCTGCTATTTATGATAGGTGACAGAGGGATTGCAGGGAATTGTAGACCAGTTCATGTAACATTTGTTGCTGGGAAATTGCCAGAGTCTATTATCGGGAACAGTGTGACTGAAACATTTCAGCTGGTCAGAGACGGGGTGTGGATTTATAAAGACCAGTTCATATTGAAATTTATGAAGAGGTGATGTATAGTGGCGGACAGGGAATGTCTATGGGTATATTCCAGCAAGTATTAGATTAGGTCTCTCTGTTAGCTAACGTTGAATCTCATGAAACTTTATTGACCTGGTTAGGAAATAGGCTGAAAAAAAGACAGAGAACAAAGGAAATGGCAGAATGTGACTTGTGGTGGAATGCTGCATTGGAGCCTTCACTATTCAATGCATTTATGAACGACTTCGATGATGGGACAGAAAGTCACTTTGCTAATGACAGAACGCGAGATGGTATTGCACACAGTGTCAAAAGAAATGGGAAATTACAGTGAGACATTGAGTCTTAAGTGAACCAATGGAAACTGGGGCAAATTAATTTCAATGTTAGCAAATGCAAAGTCTCACACTTGAGAACTGTAAAGGATAGAACTGGGTATTTTCTAAACCTTGAAAATTTAACGTCCAAACAGACTTGGCAGAGATAAATCATTAACATTTCATGAACAACTTTCATCAGGGTTTATAAAATCAGAAGGGCATAGATAAGGTGAATAGCCACAGTTTTTTTTTCAAGGGTAGGGGAATCCAAAATTAGAGGGCATAGGTTTAAGGTGAGAAGGGAAAGATTCAAAGGGGACCTAAGGGACAATTCTTCCACACAAACGGTGGTATGTACATAGAATGAGCTGCCAGACAAAGTGGTAGAGGTGAGTACAGTTACAAAATTTAAAAGACAGCTGGACAGGTATATGGATAGGAAAGGTTTACGGGGATGTGGGCCAAACATCAGCAAATGGGATTAGTTCAGTTTAGAGTACGTGGTCGGCATTGGTGAGTTGGATGGAAGGGTCAGTTTCCGTGCTGTATGATTCTATAACTTGTATTCTATTGCATCTTTAACATAATAAATGTCCCAAGGTGCTTTGCAAGGATATTATAGCAGAGGTGTAGAACATTTGGAGAGGGAATTCCAGAGTTTAGGACCTGGGTTACTGAAGTCATTGTCACTAATGAAAATTGTGTGCAAGAGGTCAGCATTGCAAGAGAATAATAGGTATCCTGATGGTTGTCAGGTGAAAGGAGATTACAGACATAGGGAGCAATGAGTTCATGGAGTATGGACTTGTCAAACACATGAATGAGGGTCTCATTAGCAATTGGCTGAGACAGAGGCAGAATTAGCAACATTACAGAACTGTATTTAGACAGACTTACTAATAAGTGGTCAGATCAAGGTTTAAATCAAATTTGTGAACCAATTGAATCTTAAACAGTTGCCAAGATGCAGTTGGTAGCTAGTGAATGGAGTTTTTAGAAGGAATCAAAGATACTTGAACATTCCAAAAATATTTTAATTGTTTTTTTACAGATATAGTTTCTTAGTCTCTGTGCAGTCTTCTTTGTCAGGTTAAAATGTGCTGAATGGCCACGTGGTGAAAGGAATGTCAGAACAACTCTGGGCTGCTGCCCTCCAAAAGTTCTGTTTCCGAATATAACCTCTGCTTACGCCTGATCACAGTTACATGAATAAATAAGAAATTCATGGGGAGCTATGTTTGGAGTACTATCATAAAGTTCACAATTAACTGGCCAGTACTCCTTGTGTACTCAAACTGACTGAAGTGGTGGGGATAGTCAGCAAACAGATGGTTGGACTATTACAAGGCTGGAACACAGCTGATGAGCTTGAATAATGTCAAACACCATTTTAAAAAGAAAACAAATTATTGGTTCGATTATAAGAGGTTTAGTTATATTATAATGCACTTCTACCCATCTGCCATCTATAAATGTTGAGCTATTTATAAAGTGGGAGCACAATCAGATGTACAACAATACAAATGTAAGTGGATCAAATAAGTAACTGAAAGCCGTGTATTGTATTCTTGTCCACAGTTTAGTGTCACTCCATGTAAAGATAATTCACTTCTTATTTATTATGAACAGAAAGCATTCACAGGGATTTATGGATCATTACTGTGGAATACACTCTGGAGCATTGGATAGAACAAGACTTTCAAGCAATTTCTAGTTTTGTTGTTTATCTGTTCACTGTTTTCCCAGAGGTTTCTTCTACTCTTAATTTTGGCTGCATAATGCATCTTCGCCTAACTGAGATGACGACAATTTCCTTTGCTTCTCCCAAGATCATTCATAAGTTGGCTGCTTGGAGCTCTAGAAAAGGAAACTTTCCTCATTCACAGGATGTGGGTCTCGCTGCAAAGGGTAGCATTTTTTTGCCATCCCTCATTGTCTTTAAGAAGGTAATTTAGTAATGAACTCCACCCCCATAGTAGCAAATTTTGGTTATTAGTTTCTGTCTCTTAAATGGAAATTTCTTTTTATTTTCTCTACACGCTTAGTAAGATTGTCTCCAAATCAAGTACAATTACCTCATCAGAAATATAGGTTCGGAACCTGTTCTCAGAACTCGAAGTACCAATTCAGTCACAGGAGAAGATTTGAAATAATTCGGCAGTGAAACTGATATGAGGGTTCATAAAAGTCTTCATAAAAGTCTGAAACTCACTGCTGATAAATTGGTCCCATTGTCTGTTACAAGGATCTCGGGTGTCCCATGGATATTAAACCTGACAGAGAGAAAATTTCACTGAGAGACAAGAATAATTAGAATTTTAAAAAATCAGGTATGGAATGGATCAGTGGGAATGTGTAAGTGCATTCAAATGGGTGTGCAGTCCATTTGCACAAATGCCCAGAGTGGGATAAATATGTTGGTGAGCTATGAGGACAAGTAACTACAAGAAATTGTAATGTAGTGGCAATAAGCCTCGAAAGAGGTATTTAATATGTCAAGGTACAATTCAGGAAGATTGTCATCCTGACATCTTGAAACTTGAGGCTGATTTGATAAGATGAAAATTGAGCAAATCCAACCATTGGGTAAGCTATTGTGAGATTCTAACATTGGTGACAATAGAAAGTGAAAAGTCAAGAAAGAACAGAAACTAATTGGAAAGAAGAATGAAAATGACACCCTGAATTCCAGTAGTGAGATATGTCTGTAGCTACTTCTGGAATAAGGCTGATTATGGATAGATGAATGATAAGAAAGTGAGCAGCTAGGCTCTGGAATCTCTTCTTACTCATGGAAATGATCTGTACTCTTGGAAATACTTGGTGCTTCTTTTGCCAGAGCTAAACTTACATGTGACAATTTCTCCAGATCTAATAGATTTCACTTGCTAATGACTTAAAAAAATATATCATTTTTTTAACATGGCTCTTTGGAAGTTCAGCTGAAATTAGTAGAACATAATGACAACGCCCTTGTCCTCACCTACCAGCCCACCAGTCTCCGCATCCAACATATCATCCCTGAAACACATCCGCAAACTCCAATTAGACCCCACCAACAACAACATCTTCCCCTCCCCACCCCTCTCTGCCTTCCGCAAGGACAGTTCCCTTCACCAATCCTTGGTTTGCACCGCTCCCGCCACCAACACCCCCAAACACCATGGTACCTTCCCCTGCAACCGGAAAAAATATTAAACCTCCAGGCATACCATCCCCCCTCACCTCCATCCAGGGCCCCAAACAGTACTTTCAGGTGAGACAGAGGTTCACCTGCCTCCAACCGACTTCACTGTATCTGGTGCTCCCGATGTGGTCTTCTCTACATCAGTGAGACCAAACGTAAACTCAGCACATTTCACCAAGCCTCTCGGCTAGATCTGCAGTCATTGCCCATTTTAATTCCCCTTCCCAGTCCCTTTTCAACATGACCATCCTTGGCTTCCTCCGTTGACACAGCAAATCGGACCGCAATTTGCAGGAACAACACCTCATCTTCCACCTTGGCAGCTTACAGCTTGGAGGACTCAACATTGAGTTCTCCAACTTCCCATTCCCCAGCTCCCTTTCCAGCTCCTCCCACTCCCTTCCATTCCTCTGATCAACCCTTCCTTCCACCTACCAACCGAATTCATTGTTCCCATTGACCAACCAGGTCATACCTTCTACCTGTGTTCACCTATCTCTACATCACCAATCTGCCCCTCTCCCCACCCAAAACTGTCTCCCATCCCCCTCTTTATCTACAGCTCCCCTGCACCCACTCCCAGTCCTGAAGAAGGGTTACATCCGAAATGTTGACTTCTTCACTTCCTGATGCTGCCTGACTTGCTGTGTTCTTCCAGCCTCCTGCCTACCTCAGATTCCAGCATATGATTATTTTGTCTCTGCTTTTCACATCATGCAGGAGAAAAAAAATGCTCCTTTGTGTAACCATAGTCAAATGAAAAGAAGAATTGGTGATGGATAAATATTTTGCATGCAATACTAACAAGGTAACTGTAATAACCCAAGAAGCCCAACAGGAAAGGAACCTCATTTATTGTTGAACACCCAAAAAATACACACTACTCATGGTGTACATTGACTAGTTCCAGCCTGGGACAGATAATTCTCCAGATTCTTGAGTCTGCTTTATAAAGCACTCAGGTGATGAGTTCCAGCTGGACAAGCCATTGCCTATTACCAAGGAAACTTGTACTCAATGTGTTCAATGAAGAGATTAATTAATGATTCCCCTTGGGCTTTGTAAGGGTATAGCTCATTCCTCAACTTCCAAGTCTGAGGGTTCCCCCTCATTCCTCTGATATAGGGGCCTTTTGCATCACTTTGCTCATTGCCCTATTCCTGTTGCTTTTCAGATGGGGTGTGGGGTGAAATCAGTAGATAAAAGTCTCTGCAGTGAAGACCATCAAAGAGCCACTCAGTGGCAATCTCCTACTGAGCTTCTGCCACCTCTGTCTCCATCTCGGAGCCTCAGTCCTGATAGTTCTCAGGACAGACTCTTGAGTTTTTAGTGGACGGAGTTTCCTATCAGTAAGTTGGTCCATAGGATGCCAGTGGTTGCGTGCCTGTTGAAACAATTACTTCGGTGGAGGGTTCCCACTCGCAGAGGTGCTCAATGTGTTTTTTGTAGTCTTCTCTCCAGTTTCAACTCTGTAAGACACCACCCCATTTTTTTAAGGATAACACCAGAATCCATGGAGAGCTGTCACTGAAATTCCTTACGTAGATTCTAATTCCCAGTTTAAACTTTCTGTCTGGCCTATGCTCATCATGGCCCCTGTTTTTGGCTTCATATTTTAATTCAATCTTGCTGCCCAAGTTTGGTCAAGTCAGGCTAAACCTAGTCCGAAGGCATTGGCCCACCAATAGTTCAATTAAGGGTACTCCCATCATTATATGTTGGGCTCTCCGATAATTGAAAAGGAAACATGCAAGCTTATTTCCCAAAGAACCTGCCCTTAGATTTCTCATGCTCCTGCTGAATACCTGGATCACTTGCTCAGCCAGACTGTTAGCGGATGGGTGATAGATTGCCATGCAGATGTGCCTTACCCCATTTGTCTTCATAAAAGTCTGAAACTCACTGCTGATAAATTGGTCCCATTGTCTGTTACAAGGATCTCGGGTGTCCCATGGATATTAAAAGATGGATGGAGTACTTCTCCGGTATTGTAAGAGGTACAAGAGGCACATCAATTATTTCGATCAGGATCAAGGAAGTAGAGCCCATAAACGGCCATGCTAAATCTGTACGTACTTGCACCCAGGGTAAGACTGGCCATTCCTGTGGGTGCAGTGAGTCTGCTGGAGGAGCCTTCTGGTTTTCCTGGCAGATTTTGCAATGATTGACCAGGGTTTTTGATATCCATGTCTATGCCAGACCACCAAGCATAGCTCCTTGAGAGCATTTTCATTTTAGAAATTTCTAGGTGACTATTGTGCAATTCTTGAAGTATTGGTTGTTGGCCTGGATGTGGACAACCACCCGGACTCCCCTAAAAGAATACCACGGGCATTGCTCAAGTCCTGATATTTTGAGACTTAGGGTTCTAACTTTTCCATAGGACCGTCATTGTGGTCCACCATTTAGGATGATATGATGGACTTCATCAATGTAGGGTCTTTTTGGGTTCATGCCTGGCAGAATCTAGTCCAGTGTCCATGAAGTTCAAAGTCACGAAGACTTCACCCAGCTTTAGAGGTGAAGGTGTAGCATGGTGGTTTAGTGGTTAGCACTGCTGCTTCACGGCATCAGGGACCCGGGTTCGATTCCAGCCTCAGGCGACTGTCTGTGTGGAGTTTGCACATTCTCTCCATGTCTGAGTGGGTTTCCTCCGGATGCTCTGGTTTCCTCCCACATTCCACAGATGTGCAGGTTGGGTGAATTGGCCATGCTAAATTGCCCATAGTGTTCAGAGTGTGTAGGATCATGATGTGTACATGATTAGACGTTCTATCCCATCGTCCCAATGGTGTGACAATACCAGCCCTTCCATAGGCGGAGGCGTCGCAGGTTAAGATGAGTGGTCGAATTGGCCATGCTAAATTGCCCATGCTAAATTGCCCATAGTGTTCAGAGTGTGTAGGTTAGGTGCATTAGTCAGGGGAAATTTAGAGTAATAGGGTACAGGAATGGGCCTGGGTCGGTTACTCTTCAGAGAGGCGGTGTGGACTTGTTGGACCAAATGGCCTGTTTCCACACTATCGAGAATCTAAGAGAGGTAGGCCGGTGGGTAGTGGCATGCAGCTCATGGCAACCACGTTGGCTTCATGTCTCACTGCACAATGTTCCAAGGTATATTCATAGGCACCAAATAGCAGTGCCCAGTATTGGATCTGACCTGATGCAATGGATGGAATCATATTGTCTTCCTTGAAGAGGCCTAGCAGAGGTTTGTAATCAGCTAGGATTGTGAAATGTCAACTATAGACATACCGGTGGAACATTTTCAACAAGAGAATCATGGCCAAACCTTCTTTCTCGATCTGGGCAATTTTCCTTTCTGCCTCTGCCAGGATCATGATGTGTACATGATTAGACGTTCTATCCCATCGTCCCAATGGTGTGACAATACCAGCCCTTCCATAGGCGGAGGCGTCGCAGGTTAAGATGAGTGGTCCCAGGGGAATAATGGGTTAATGTATTTGTTGACTGTTCTTTGACATTTATAAAGGCTTTCTGTTCTGGCATTTGCCATGACCATTTTGGTTTCTCTTTAGTAGGACATGAGGGGGTGCCAACCAGGTTGCTCGGTTGGATATGAATTTTCCATTGTAATTTATGAGATTCAGAAAAGACTTCAACTCTGTTGAGTTCCTTGGAGTCAGAACTCTTTTTATGGCCTTCACCTTCTCTTTGACAGGGTGTAATCCACCTTTGTCAACTCTGCACCTGAGGTATGTTCCCTCGTTGACCTGGAATGCAAAGTTTCCCCATTTTAGCTCAATGCCAGCTGCAGAAAATGCTACAAAACCTCCTCCAGACTCTCCAAATGTTCTTTTGCAGTAGCTCCTGAGATTAAAAGATCATCCAGATAGAACGTCACCTTGGGCACCTCTTGAAGGTTCTCCAACACCCTTTGAAAGATGGTGCAAGCCAAAGGCAAGCATGTATTATCACAGTCCTTTGGGAGTATTTAGATTGACATACTTCCTGGGTGATGACTCAGGCTCCAGGTGGAGGTAGGTGTGGCTCATATCCCATTTCAAAAATATGTTACCCCCAACTAGATTTGGATACAAGTTTTCCATGCAATACATATGGTATCTGTCTAAGCAGGAAGTTCTGTTCACCATCAGTTTATAATCCCTATAGAGACCAAGTTGTCAGTTTTAAAACTGAGACAACTAGCGTGATCCATTCAGTAAATTGCACTGTTTAGTTTATCTACATATCCCAATTCATTTTCTACTTTGACCCATAGCGCATAGGGGACCGCCCCGTGCCTTGATTATTTAGGTTGGGCCTCTGAGTCTACGTAGATCTTGGCTCAGCATTGTTTATCTTCCTGAGACCCTATTGGAAAGTTTTAGAATACTTCTTAGTGACTGCATTTATATTGTCAGTACCCATTTTAAAGATCTGTTGTCAATCTAGGTGGATTTTCTGGATTCAGTCTCTTCCCTAAAGGTTGGGACTGCCCCTCACACCCCTGTAAAGGGGAGTGGGACTGTCTGTTGCTCATGGGTAGTTGGGGTCAGAGTGGTCCCAATAATACATAAGTGTGTGAGGCCAATCTAACCTTGATGTTCTGCAGGCTTAAAGCAAGATGCCCCATTGGAGTTTCCTGAAGGTTTTCTCCCCAACAGTAGACAGAGTGGCACCTGCGTCGCTCTCCATTTCTAGGGGGCAGCCATTTATATGAAGTTTTATCTTAATTGTGGTCACTTCAGGAGCGGTATTTAGCTGAATAACTTGCAAAGCCCTGTCTTAAGGTGGCTTTGCCTTTTGGCCTAGGTGGTACATGTTTCTCTTGGTTTGGAAGCCTTGTCTAGGAGCATTACATTTTGAGCACAATTCTGCAGCTGCTAATGGCCCATAGCACCTCTTATCAATGTTTCAGTTGATACCATAGGACTGGGAGGACATGTTGAATACTCGCTGGGCAACTCTCTCTTGACCATATAACATTGTGCCACCACCTCTTTTTGGTCTGTCCTGTTGGCGGTCCATAACCAGATGGTACCTGACCATCTCAGCAGTGAGTAGTTAACTACAACAACAAGGAACAAAATGAATATTTCATTCCAAATGTTTAGGTGAAATCATGCCATATTGCTAAGTCAACTAGTCACATTTATACATTCCTTTTTCCTGTTTTAGTAATCATAAAATGTGGGATTAGGAATAGGCCATTCAGCTTTTCAAGCCTGCTCTGCCCTTCAGCAGATCATGACTGATTATCCAGTTCAGTGGCCTTTTCCTACTTTCACCCCATATCCTTGATCCCATTAATCCTAAGAAATATATCTCTTTCCTTTTTGAAAGCATTCAATGCTTTGTCCTCAACCAACTTCTGTAGTTGAGAATTCCACAGGCACAATACTCTCTGGATGAAGCAATTTCTCCTCATCTCTGCTGTAAAAGGCCTCTCCTTTATCAGATACCATTTGCCTTCTCCGCTGCATGGTGGACCTGCATGTTTATTTTCAGTGACTGGTGTACGAGGATGCCCAGGTGTCATTGCATCTCCCCCTTTTCCCAATCTACTACTATTCAGATAATAATCTGCTTGCTTGTTTTTGTGACCACAATGGATAACTTCACATTGATATCATGGTCCTGCATCTACATCTGCCATGTTTTTGCCCACTTACTTAACTTCTCCAAATCTCAATCAAGATTCTCTGCATCCTTTTCACAGCATACCTTCCAACCCAGCTTTGTGCCATCTACAAACTTTGAGATATGAGGCATAGTCATAGAATCGTAGAGAGCCCAAGATGCCTTTCAGCCCATTGTGTCTGCACTCACACAAACTACTCTAAATCTTCACTTGTCCCACTTTCCAGCACTTGGCCCACAGTCTTGAATGTTAAGATATTTAAGTCCACATTCAAATACTCTTTAAAGGTTGTCAGATTTACTGCCTCAACTACCGTCTCAAGCAATGCACATTCCCACCACTCTCTGGACCCCCTCCCATTCCTTCTCTGTTTGCTAGAAAAATATACCTTTTATACCTTCTTAACCACCCTGGCCTTCTGCCTTCATGGATCTGTGCACAACTACCCCAAGATTCCTTTGTTCCCCTGAGCTTTCTAGTGTCCTGCCATTCAATGAGCACTCCCTTGTTTTGTTACGTCTTCCAAAGTGCACCATCTTACACGTTTCTGATCTATTCACCTGACCAATCCGTTTACATCTGCCTGTAACTGAAAACCTTCTTCCACACTTTCCACACTAGCCAATCTTCATGTCATCTGCAAACTTACTTACCATCACCCCACATTTTGTTTGTACCATTTATATATATCGCAAGAAGAAAGAGGCCTAGCACAGATCGCTGCTGTGCACCACTGGACACCAGCCTCCAGTCACACAAATAACCTTCTACCACTATAGTCTGTCTCTTACCACTAAGCCAATTTTGAATCTAACTTGCCAAGTTACCCTGGATTCGATATGCTTTTATCTTCTTTATCAGTCTCCAATGTGGGATCTTGTCAAAGGCTTTGCTGAAACCCATTGGTACTGTCAACTTCATTACCCTCTTCATCTAATCATTAACATATATTGTAAATAGCTGGGGTCCAATCACTGATCCCTATCATATTCCACTAATCACTGCACACAAAGCCTGTCCATTCTCATTCCATTTCATTTTTGTCAGCCAGTTCTCAACCTATTTCAGTACCTGACCTTCGACCTCATGTGCTTTTTCCCTGCTAATCTCTTCTGTGGGTCCTTATTGAAGGCCTTCTGAAAATCGAAGTGAACCATGTCCACTGGCTCCCCCTTATTCACTCTATAGTTACATCCTTAATAGATTCCAGCAGATTTGTCAAGCACAACTTCCCTTTGTAAAGTCATGCTGACTGTGTCCAATCTTGTCACTATCTTCCAAGTGCTCTGCTCCTACATCTTTTATAATTGACTGTCCGATTTTCTCCACTACCTATGTTAAGCCAACTGGTCTATAATTTACTGCTTTCTCCCACTTATCTTTTTCAATGGTGGGATTACATTAGTTACCCTCCAATCCACAGGGACTGTTCCAAAGTCAAAAGAATTTTGGAAGATGACCATTAGTACAACTGCTATTTCTAGGACCACTTCCTTAAGTATTCTGAGATGGAATTATCAGGCCCTGGGGATTTAGCTGCATTTATTTTCATTAGTTTCCCCAAAAGTGGAGGAAGACCTAAGTGGTGAAGACTGCAGATGGTCTTGCAGGATGATCTTTAGCAGGTCTGGGCCTAGAAGTTCCAACTGTAGGCATACTGGCAGGCTTTCATATAACAGACAGGCAGTGCCAGTGACAGTGTTGCGAATATGAATGCTATCTTTCTGAGAGAGGACTTGAACCAGGTTTGTGCTTCATTGTGCTTCATTCCCCAAGGCAATACCTCAGCAATTGTAGGCACCTATAACTGTATAAGGATGTTGCGCTGTAATAGTATTATGCAAACCCCTCTGCAAACTGCAATCCACAATCATAACAACATCATTCAGATATTGGATGCTGACCAGTCACATTGGTTATGAATCTGAGACAACCATCATGTCTGGATTCACAAGTGTGTGAATGGTAGTTCTAATGAAGTTCTGAAGAAAGTTCTGAAATCCTGCTGAAAAATAGTCATCCTGGACTCACAACATTAACTCTTTCTCTCTGCATAGATGCTTTGTGACCTGCTGAATTTCTCCAGCATTCTCTGTGTTTGTTTCAGACTTCCAGCATTCACATTATTTTGTTTTTATATAAATGTGTTAATGGAATATCACATTCATACTGTTTAGGCTGGACTATAGCTTGTGTGCAAAGCCCTGTGTCAGGTTGGTGCTGGACTCCAGTGCATTGACATTGACTGCAGGATTCCTGGCAGGCCTGAAAACACAAAAAGCATTTTCTTTTGCAGGCTGCCCCCTCAAAGTGCTCATTTGAGGCCTCTGCAACAGAACGTGTATGTAACCTTAGTCTCTGGCCCAGCTGCCTTGGCAACAGCACAGTCTGTCAGGGGTGTTCACCATGTGAGGTTCCCACTTTGAATCTATCTTCACGGCTACATTAGCATGTGTACCTGAGCTGGTGATGCAAGTGTGAAACTACGAAGACAGGACACCATTTTCTTAATCGAGTAATCTTCGTAATCTATGTGTTTTTTTCTCCACTGACACTTGCTGACTTTATGCAAGGAAAAGGACATAAAGAATGTGTTAAAGGGTTTTGGAGATAGGGTGAGCTGGAATAGATGGTGGTATAACGTAAGAGGAGCACGATTAAATGATTAGCAACTTATGAATAAGAAGCCTGTGTGGATAAGAGAGAAGTGCCCTGTGAGAGGGAGGATTAGGTCTCGGGACCACGATTTTATTTTCATGGATTTAGATTTGCAGTGGGCCACAGCTTCAGCAATAGTCATCCTGACAGTGGTTGGTATCATTCCCTCTAACAGGCTTAGATTACCTCCCGTTGCTTCGGGATTTGTGCCACCTTGTCCTACAAGAGAATGAATACTGTATTCAAGTTGCCATCTATTAGGCTGGCATGGCTGTCATGGTTGAAAAGCTGGCAGTATGGAAGCTGTGATGTGTGGGTGCAAAACTTGCAATGGTATTCAGTCTGGTGAGGTGAAACGTACAAATGTCAGGCACAAGTTATGATGGATTGAGATTGTTGACAGATGAGTGCGGAATTGTTTAGTGTGTAAGACAAATGGTGCAGGTGATAGGGTATTCCATTTGAAGATGCACTCACTGACCTTGACCGTTTATGTGATTTCATTTGAACTTCTTAGAGGAGTGCACTCAGATCTTCCATGCTGCCTCCTCATATTGACCTCCAGGGCCGTCTGCTTTCATTGTCTTTTGATTAAACATCTGGAGGACACTGAACTCCTCCAATCCCCACCCATGTCATAGTTACAGGACTTGTGTCCTCCTTTCCAACTCTTCCACCAAGGCATCCAATCCAGTATCTGCTAACCTTTGAGGCAGACTTTTCATTTATTGTGCCACACTTCACTTTTTCCCAGGTCAAGTTCACTTCCCACTCAACTACCAACTCCTGGTTCACTCAAACTGCAGCTCCACTATATTAGCACTAAGTGGTCACAGTTTTGGGAGTCCGACTGATGCATTTAGCCAATGCTTCTTGTTGTCAGTGTTGCTTACACAGAGGAATCTTGCAGATGAGCAGACAGCATCAAGTTAGCATGCTGTTTGCATTATACTGAACAGGCATGAGTTCACTGACCAGAACAATCCCCACACCTACTTTAGTTTCCTGTTTCTTTTCTTACCTAGAGTATTTTGCAGTTTGTTTTGAGAATGCATAAATATTAATTCTCATATATAAAGCTTTTAAAACTGAGAAATCAGCTACAGTCAATTGAAACAGTTGTACTGTGAGCTGCAGACAGTCACACTGAATGTGTTACTATGCAGAAAATTGACGGGAGAGTAGATATTCTCCAAGGTTAACAATGATGCCAATGCCTAAATCTTAAAGGAATCTGCACTGGATCAGACAGAGAGAGAAAGACATCATTTAACTGAATAAGTTGGAGTAAGTTCTTCTCAGCACAGTTATCAGCCATTGTTCTGCTTTATTCATAATGCAATGAGGCACTTACATTATAACTTTCCTCTACAATTTTACCCCAACTCTTAAAAGCTCAATGTAGTTAAATTACATTAATTCTTTATTATCTTAAAAGTCAAACTAGGGTTTGCTTACTGTACTATTATTTACTTCACAACAACTGGTGTACTTTGGAATATATTTTGAACGTGGGATTTCCAGTTGAACAAACGTTCTTTCTAAACTCTTTGGTTCAAATCAGTTTGGCTCAAAGCTGTTCTCTTGTATATTTAAACTGTCAAGAATAAATGTGTGAATAAATGTCAGATTAAATATGTAAGAGCATATCACAATGAATACCAAATATTTCATCTGTAGAATTAAAAAAATAAAGTGGGTATTTATTACTTTAATTGTCATCAATTTGTTCTTGACAAATGAGGATCATATTGTCCATGAATCTTGGTACATACTCATGCATTGGATATTTTTAAAAATGCTAATAGTTTTCATATACAGAAACAGAGGAGTCTGTGTTTTCAAGGAGAACATTGAATTCCACAACTTTTTTTAATCCTTCCCTTCCTTAAATACATAACCCTGTCAATAAAAACAAAGACTCAAAAAGACTTTTAAAATCCCTTTAATTTTCTGTAAAAAAATTTTAAGTTTCTGTATAGATTAAACACCCAATTTTCAATCATCTTATTCTTTTGATAATTGCCGTCCAATTATCTCTAATACTGAACCAATTAAAACAGATTACATCCACCCAGAGTTTTAGAACAGTTAAGATCAATCAAAAATGCCATGTATAAAGACAATATGAATTAATCTTTTCGGATTGTTTGAGACTTCAATAAAGTACTTAAGGTAAGAATAAACACCACCAGAAATGTTGTATTTAATAATGAAAGAAACAGCAATAATTCAATCATATTGAACCTCTAATGTGCAGTTAGTGTTAATTGTCATTTTGGGAACAGGTGGAAAATTGGAAGTTGTGAGTTAACTTTCTATTACACAATCTGTAGCATTTGTGTTTCTATTGGTCTGAACTCGGCCACCCGCCTTCCGGATTCCCACTAACACTATGTGCACAGTCATCCCAACCTACCCACTTGTCATGTTGTTGGGTAGTGCTCCCTCTGGTCTCAGGATTCTGAACGGCTTGACTCTAATGGCTAGGCAGCTGCTTTCCATTCATGTCTCGGCTGTTATGATCAGGAAGTCAGCAAGCAGAATGCCAATGAGGCCTGGCTGTTAAAATGTTTTATATTCCTTTTTATTTTTTCACTAAAATTAATGAAGAGAAGAAAATGCATTGTATAATAGTATGTGGAAAACTACAGCTAAGAATATCCAATTCTTGCAAAGAAAAATGCATTATGACAAGTGGCCACTCAGGGGTGTGTTTGTGTGTGTGTGTGTGTGTAGCAAACAACTTAAAAATGAACAAAATGATTTCCTGAGTAACCGAAAATTACAACTCATCCTAAAAGCACCTCCAAGACAGTATTACCTACACCCACCCACCCTAAACCATTCTTTGTAGTAAGAGCAGGCCATAACAACTTTGATCAGCATTTCCCCAGATGCACCAGGGTCAAAGATAATCATGATTTTTATTTCAATTCTTTAGGTCTGAAGGGAGCCTTCCAAACAAAAGGATTGGCTCATTCCAGCATCAATTACCAACATCAACCTAGAACTGCACTGACTTCTAAAAGGGAGTTCAAGAGTTGACATGATAATTGATGGAAAGCTTTTAGAGCTACTAAGGGCCACATTTCCCTCAAAAAGCCCAGGAACTCCCCTTAGTAGGCTACCTTTTTGTGCAGTGGATTGGTGGAAGATTCATTGGTACTTTCCTCAGTAAAATTTACAGTCACGGAGCCATAGAGTCAAAGGTCTACAGCACAGAAAAAAGCCCTTTGGCGTGTTGAGTCTGTGTCAGGCAAAAACAAGGACCTACTTAGTAGCTATTTATTAGTAAGGCTCATGAGTTACATGAATTTAGTATATGTCCAAAATTCCAAGCTCTTCCCAGATGGATTAAAGTTCTCATCTTTCTCCAATCCAGTAACTTTAGGTCATCAATATTTTCCCCCCTAATGAAGAGTGAAACAAAACCTCACAAATCAAGCAGAAATCAGACATAAGGGTTTACGCAATGACTATTTTTGAAGCATGGAATTTCATGAGGCTGATTTGCAGTCAGTTTTAGGGTTTAGCTGCCTATCTACTTGTGTCCACCTATGCGGTCTAGGAGGATGAGGAATCCCTTGAAGTACATAAGGAAACTAGGAAAGAAAGTAAACAAGGAATTAGAAGGGCTAAAAGGGGTCTTGAAAAGTCATTAGCAAACAGGATTACGGAGAATCCCAAGGCTTTTTATACCTATACGTGGAGCCAGAAGAGATAGATGAAGTCCCAAATGAATACTTTGTGTTAGTATTCATCAATGAGAAGGAATTGATGAAAGATGATCTCAGGGAAGGGACTGTTGAGTTTCTAAGCCGAGTTGCTATTAAAAAGGAAGAGGTGTTGTGTGTCTTAAAAAGTATTTAGGTAGGTAAGTCCCCAGGTCCTGATGGGATCTATTTCCACAATATTGAGGGAGGAAAGAGTACATATTCCTGGAGCATTGACAGACATCTTTGAATCCTGTTTGGCCACAGGTGAAATCCCAAAAGATTAGAGTTTAGCCGATGTTGTCCCATTGTTTAAGAAGGGTAACAGGGATAACCCTGGAAGTTACAGGCCTATGAGTCTCACATTGGTGGTAGGGAAATTATTGGAAAATATTCTCAGGGAAATGCTTCTATACGCATTTAGAAGCAAATGGATTTATTAACAACTTGATAAGTTTTTTGAGGAGGTGACGAAGATGATTGATGAGGGAAAAACAGCTGATGTTGTCTACATGGATTTCAGTAAAGCCTTTGACAAGGGCCATCATGGCATACTGGTACCAAAGGTGAAGTCACATGACACCAGGTGTGAAGTGGCAAGATGGATACAGAATTAGCTTACCATTGGAGACAGACGGTAGCAGTGAAACAATGCTTTTCAGAATGAAGGGTTGTGATTACTGGTGTTCCACAGGATCACTGCTGGGACCTCTGCTGTTCGTGATCTACATAAATGATTTGGAGGAAACTGTAGCTAGTCTAATTAGTAAGTTTGTGGATGATACAAAGATTGGTGGAGTTGCGGATAGTGAGGAGGATTGTCAATGGATACAGTAGGATATAGATCAGTTGGAGGCATGGGCAGCAAAATGGCAGATGGAGTTTAATCTGGACAAATGTGAGGTGATACATTTTGGAAGGTCAAGTACAGATGGAAATTATAGTGAAGGTGGAGGCACAGGTAGATAAGGTAGTTAAAAAAAAGCCTATGGTATGCTTGCCTTCATTGGCATGGGCATTGAGTATAATGATAGACAAGTTATGCTGCAGCTTCACAGAACTTTAATTAGGCCACACTTGGAATATTATGTACAGTTCTGGTAACCACACTACCAGAAGGATATGGATGCTTTGGAGAGGGTACAGACCAGGTCTATCAGGATGCTGCCTGTTATGGGAGATTTTAGTTAAAAAGAAAGGTTGGATAGACTGGGTTTATTTTCACTGGAACATTGGAGGTTAAGGGGTGACCTGATAAAGTTTATAAGATTGTGAATGGCATGGATAGAGTGGAAAGTATGAGGCTTTTTCCCAGAGTGAAGGGAGTCAAGTACTGGGGGACACTGGTTCAAGGGGTGAGGGGGCAAGTTTAAAAGAGATGTGCAAGGCAAGTTTTTCACAAGTGTGGTGAGTTTCTGGAATGCTTTGCCAGAGGAGGTAGTGAAAACAGACATGATAACAGCACTCAAAAAGCACTTGGGCGAATACATGAATAGGAAGGGCATAGAGGGATACAGATCCTGTAAATGAAGATAGTTTTAGTATGGAAGGGCAAAATGTCACGGCGCAGGCTTGGAGGGCTGAAGGGCCTGTTCCTGTGCTGTACTGTTCTTTGTTCACCTCTCTTTCTCTGAGTAGCTACATAAAAAGAGGAAGTATGAGACATTGATGGAACAGTCAATGAAAACAAAACATTATTTCCAACTATCCTGAATATGACTGATCAAATTAGCTGTTCATATATCAATTCTCATTAAGTTTATCTTAGCACTCTGCCATACACTTCGCACTTAGGAACTCTGGTTCTTCCCTGCTAAGTGCTGTGCACGTTTTGGGTGACAAAACTTCTGTGATGACAGAAAAGTAGAACTTTTTACAATAATGAATAAGCCATTGCTGCTTTCTGTTTTATTCAGAATGCAGTCAAACTCAATCAGTGGGCAACTGGTAAAGTGGAATATACGAATGAAATGTCAGTGTTGGGGATGATAAATCGGTGTTGGTCAGTTAAATTACTAGCAACAACAATAAAAGATCTGACAGAGATTCTATATTTTTTTCAAGCTACAGCTAGCACCTCTTTTGTGTTTCTTTGTTTCTGAGGATATCTGTTCATTTTATACATTCACTCCATCTCAGTTGCCTAGGGCAGTACGTCATTGAGATTGAGAGACATCTCATCACCAAGGCTGCTCTGAAAATGTATCGTCAGTGGTCTGATAATGTTGCCACTGCCTGCCTGATTTTCCCATCCTCTTTTATAGGTGGCACTTGATCAGTAGTGGTGAAGGTCAATAGTTCAGGTCAGAAAGAATCTGCAAACTCCTTGCCTGGTCTCATGGAACATTGGACTCTAAGCGTTGTGTCTCTGTTTCAAAGCATAGCAGCATTTTTGACATTAAATTTAGATTGTAGTGGTACCAAAGCAAGATATTCAATCGAGATCTGAAGTTTGAACAAAATCTGGCCACAACTAATGCATTTGTGCAAATCAGTAAATTAATGGCTGTTTGGAGTCCCATTATCACAGGAGTTTAAAACCAAAACATAAAACTTAGTCATTCCAATTCTATTGAGCTCTGTGTTTCCAAAAAATACACGTTCTACAAACTCAAGCATGTAAAAGTGGAAGCTTGTTTAATATTGCTCTACCATCATCCTGAAAGGCATAATTAGAGTACACATTGGAACTGATTAAAGTTACAGAATCATTGTCTCCTTTTGCATTAACAATATATACAATATAAAATAAATACATTTACACAAATGGACATTTGTCAGAGCACACAGTATGATACACGTCACAAAAATATACAGTTGATTGTTTACAGATGTGAAGCACAAAGCTTGCCTAGACCTACAGACATGGTTTTTCACTACAGGTTAAACTTCAACTCCTGGTATTTGTAGCTTTTTTAAAACTTTTTTTCTGCTTTTAAACTTTGCATGTAAGACTGCCATAAATTGTTTGTTGGCAGGTAAACACAGATGCATAAATAATTTAAATACAACCACCAACACCCAACATTCTGTTCTATATAAGAAAAATAGCTGTTTATAATTTTTTCATATTATTTTGAAACTCGTCTGTTTTTAAAATGCAAATAGTGGAATAAATATTTGTTCTGATTGAAATGCAAGTGCAACTGTTGAAGAGTCACACAATCATATTGCCATAATTAAACAGAAAATAAAGATAATCATAAAGAAAAAAAAAATAGATACAGCTTAAAACATAGAACCTTTATTTTAACTATCTCATTTTGCTGTTCTGAGCACTGGTAAATGAGATTTTGCTGCTGGTTCTAACCATAAGCATAAACAAAATAAACCTTAAATCCTTCCCTTGCACTCCACAGAGCTAAGCTCCTGTTACTCAAAATCAGCACCTTACTCCCAGGAGTTGGATTTTTTTTTTAAGGGTCGTGCCAGTTTCTTAGTTCCCTATTACAGCTATAAACTTCAAGTTATTGACCACCTGAATGAGCTGCTAATGATGAATAAAGTCTAGAATCACAGTACAGTCAATTCTCTACTGAGAAACCACAATCTACTATATAGTCTCGTACGGCTAATGATACACAGTATTTATAGCACAAGGTTGATGCATACCATCAACCTTTTTGTCTTTTTCTTTTTTTTTGTTCAAAGCACACAATGTAGCAGTAGTTTGGGAAACTTGTCTGCACCAAAAACTTGTAACGACACAAAGCTGGTTTTAACAACCATTTGAGATGTTTGAACATAGCTATATTTACAGCATTTAAAAATTAGACATTTACCTATTGTTTGGAAATATTCAAATTCTTTTCTAAGATATACATTGTTATTCTACAATAAACTGTTACACAAAATATCCCTTTTTAAATTAATGATTTAAATGTGTATTGTTGGAAGAGATATTTGTTCTGATTCTTAAACTATTTGTTCTTATTATTAATAGGAGCAATCTTATCACCAGTAAGGAATAGAATACACTATCTCCTGAGGAATTTTACATCCATTACTGTCTCTAATTCTACCCTGTGTCTAATGCGTACAATCACAAGAATCTAACACCACAATAAGAACAAGACAACAGTCTTTGAATTCAACTAAAAATTAGAAGAACACAGCAAACATGAAACATTGCAAGCTGAACTACAACATTTTTTTTGTTTCCAATACATGACCTCAGGTTAGGCTCACAATCTTTGATTACATAAGTGTACACAGAAGAGGATGTCACATGGTACAACAGGGAGCAGCTATTAATACTGACATTTGAGTACTTGGTACAGGTTAGCGCCTTCATTTGTTTTAAAATGTAGCAAATGTAGCTTTTAAGGGGGAGGAAAAACATCTGATTAGATGCTAAATCAAATTTACACCTTAACAGTCATGTTTTGAATGGTTAATAAATATGCCTGTAAAGTACATTATTTTACATTAGTACCATATTTCCAAGGTATACTGGGGCAAGCTAGTGTATAATCTTGTTGCGTTGGATTCAATTGTCAGATCAACTAGCCTATTAATAACGGTGTAATCTAATTGCAATAATGAACTTGAAGCTATGTATTACCGTGTGTTAAAGAAGTTGAGGATTTTGACTGAACTGGCACTCAACATAAATTGCATCCATAAAAAGTATGCACCTTCTCATTCACTATTGCTTAAGATAAATTCACAGATTAATAAAATGGCTGTAGTGGTAAAGCTGGTACAAAAAACCCATAAACAACATCAACAACAAAGGTTTTAAAAAAAGTTTTGTTTGTTCTTCATAACTGTCCATCGTTTTTCCAGCCAGCAAATAAATGCAGTATTTTCAGTATTGCGTGACTGAGTAAAGCTCACTATTCCCTGAAATAGACATAGTTCCTAACCTAAGAAATATCTGGAAGACTTGAAAACAATTAAGGAATTAAATGGCTGTAACTGATCTAAGGTGGAAAAAATGCAATGAGAAGAAGCAGCCAATGCAACGCTGCTCCGTTGCCTAATTACAGACTGTTCATATGGAACCTAATACTGCATTCAGTCAATGCGCTGTACTGCTAGGTAAAACAGTTGTCAGTCTGAATCCTTTGTTGATGGGGATATTTCTCTTTATTATTAGTTCAATGGCATCCACATTATGGATTCCCATCCTTTGGCAGGGCTGGCTTCCTTCTCTCTCTTCATTTAGAGACCTCATTAAAAAGTTCAACAGCAAAATCTGCATGAAAAAATCCTAGAAGAATGAGAAGTTGAAAGCTGCTTCACAGTCATACTGCTAAATATCAGTGCAGTTCTTTTTTTTTCAATTAAACACTACAGTTAACTTTTGTCTGGTTCAATTCCTACGTTTCTTCCCTTTGCTGTGGCCTAACCCATTCTGTGTGGTTTCATGGGAAGGCCTAGGATCCTCTAGTCAGACCTTGGCCTCCAGCATTTCCAAGAATAGTTTGTGCATGGGAACTTTGCCTTCCAGTTTGATGTTGTAGAAATGCTGCACAGCTTTGGTAGAGGTCTGCCGGAGAAGAGGGAGAGTCATCAGTAGCTTACCAGCACGGCGTGGATCTTCCCCATGCTGCCCAGCTTCATAGTCCTGCAGGGCCTCGTGCAAGACATCTTGCAGCTTCTGAACAGCCTCAACATCTTCTATGTGCATTGAATCTATACAAGACAACGTGAAAACTCTGTTAACACCACTGCTCTTAAAGAAAGAGTACATTGTATTTTGACATTTAAATATTTTAACTTATGGTTCAAGTACTTAATGTTTCAGCATTCTTAAATTGTTGATCAGATACTTGTACATAACTACAAGTTTATACAGAACACTCCAAACTTTCAAATGAAGGAAAAAAAATGGCTCTTTCACTGAAAAGGATCCAATATTGGATTGTGTTCTCTAGATTTTAGCTGCAAAACCAAAGTATTTACCAATGTACATTTTATAATTTAAATTCCGTTAATTATCCTTGTCAGCCTCAGCCCCAAAGGACTATACAAGAAGAAAAAGAATTGCCCTATCAACTTACTTTCCTCTATCAATGATATAATGAAACTTACTGAATAGCTACAAATGGACAACAATGACAGCAATTAATACTGTAATTTATAAACAATGAGGATCTAACAGTGAAATGTTAAAATAAGTTTAACATTATGATTGAAGAGAGGAAAATAATATTCTAAATGGAACAGCTTTCAGTGAAGTGAAGCAAAACTAGCTTTTAATCTGAATATCAAGGGTACTTCCATCTGTATTAATACTTTGCTTTCATATTTCTACCGCAATGGATAATTAAGTTCTGTATTGTTTCCAATTTATTTCAGTGAGCCTGTTTTTCTCTCTTTCTTTTATTTCTGCTTGTTTTAAAGAGCATTTCACATGAATCAGCAAATCAAATGCTGCAAAATGACTTGCACTGACAAGTTCTGTTGTTAATAAAACTAGGAGTGCTTTCTACAATCTGTAGTCTCTAAAATATGAAGATTAGTATGCTTAAACTTCCTGCAATTTTTTTTTTTCAGATTGTGACTGTGTATGACAGCTCATTCCAACGTATTTGCTGCATTCCAGGTCAGGTCCTGTAGGTTCATCTTGATTGTTCCTGAATTGCTGAAACCCACAATTAATCAGCTACCCCCGAATCTGAGTCCAAAACAGTTTAACCCTCACATCATGAAACCTAAATGGCATTTTGGCCTGGTATGCAAAACAGAACATGTACAAATATACATCGTATACAGACAAAATCAAATCAGAAGCTAGGTCAATGTTTCAAACCAATCTAATAAAGTAGGCAAGAAAATGTATTGGCTCTCTCAATTTACAAAGTGCAGAAACATCATGACAGCTGAAAGCTTACTGCTCCCAGAAATTCTTGTTCCCTCATACAGTGTAGTAAAGTGCCAACAACAGTTGCTGAGATAAATAGAAAAAGTGCAACTTTTTGTTGAAACAATTTCCCTCCCATCAATCTGGGAATTTGCACATCAATATATGAGATGAACTGTTAATTACAAAATCAATTAAAAAATAATTTTCAAAACAGTCACGCTTTGGTTCTCTGGGGTACAATTTGGCAGAAGGTTCATCTCGGACCCACCAAATCAAGGGCTGTCATCCGAAAATAAGCAAAAGCAATCTGGTTTTTCATTTTTCAGCGTGGCTGAGCCCAGCCTGAGATTGATCAGCACATATGGCCTCAGAAAACAAACTGTCAATACCTTGAATGCTGTAGAATTTGAACAAATGGCTGTCCTCCCATTCAGCTACTCATTGCATTCCATTTAACAGATTTTATTGACAGTTTCCTTCTTGTAATTAAAGAGAAAACTACTGGCCGGCAACCAAGATAAAGTTCAAAGATTAGGTCAAAACAAAAGAAGGCAGGGGGAAATAGAGGGACATGGCGTGATTGTCAATGGTACACAACATCAGAGCTGTTATTGACATACAGGTAGCTAACGATCAGCATGTTATTAAAGAGTGATCTATCATGAACTTTATGCAAATGTTAAAGTGCCTAAAGACCACGATAAAACATTGGGGAGAAGGCAAAGAACAACAAAGCACAAACGATTTTATTCATGATTCATTCCCAATTGCTTCTGCACTTTAAATTCAAATCTGGATAATGTACATGCTTGAAAAGTTAACCTCTTTTGTGCTGGTGCTGTTAATGCACTCATGAGAAACAAAATCTGCTTTTCAGATTTTTACATTTATTAATGAATATTCTGAAACCAAACGTCAGCTTACTGAAGACAGGTTTTACTTCTGTTAAACAAGATTGAAGCAGTGCAGTACATCTGACTTCATGAAAGTAACAACATAATTAAGTTTGCACTTCCAATTATGTAGCACCGTAATTAGTGATATCACTTTTTTGTATATCGCCAATTGCTTTCGTCCAACAATGAATACTTTGACAACAGAAGTAGAATGCACTTGAAATACTCAGACAGTCTGGCAGCATCTGTGGAGAAAGAAACAGAGTTAACATATCAAGTCTATTATGATTCTTCTTCAGAATTTTACCTCACTTCTGAAGGAGACTTATTATTTTAACTCTGTTTCCCTCTCCACAGATGCTGTCAGGCCCGCTAAGTTTCTCCTGCACCTTTGGTTCTTATTTCAGGTTCCCAGCATCCATGATGTTTTGCTTTGATTTTAAGTTTTTTTTTGCCTTATCATAAAGCATGAAGCAAGTATGAGCTTGAGACATTGGCTTTTGACTACAAAATAAGTATATGTTTAAACCAAAAAAAAACTTTCATTTTTATAGGTGACTTTGCCAACATAGAAGGAGTTAGATGGGTTTGCGGAGTAGATGAGAAAGACAATGACTTGTTGAAACTGTGTATAGTCAAGCAGATCTGCCAACCTGAATTAGCGAGCGCTATAGCTTTGAGGGTGACAAACTCTTCTTTCTCCAGCTTCATGCTCTTGTATTTCTTTACCAGCTGCAGTATGGCATTATTCAAATCAAGCAGCCCAGCTAACTTTGACTGGTCTTCATCCATGATGTAGTCTTCAGCATATACCAGCTCATCCTCAAAAGACAATGACCTGTACACAATCCCCAAGATCAGAATCTCCATCCAGGCACTCTGGAGGAGGCTCATCTGATCAGCCAGAGATAATGTGGAGAATCCTGTAAAGGGGAGGAAAAAAAAGGACATAACAACATTATAATGTCACACATTGTGGACGCATATACCCAAGATTATGAAATACAGCAAATTGCTTTCATTTCTTTGCAACTAAAACAGAAATCCACAAAAACAAATAGCTTGTTTGCTTTCCATATTGCAAGGGATTTTATTTAGGATGGTGGGAAAGGGCACAGTTGTCTTTTGTAGCAGGTTTGGGGGGGGGGGGGGCGGAGGTGCATTGGGAGGCAAGGTGAGAAATCCTGAGTTAATCAAAAAAAATTCTGATGCTTGTAGAGAGAGAAGTAAATGAGCAGGGATTGCCATTTCTTTGATTAAATGCTGTAAATCATGGTTTGGCTCTAAGGAAACTTTATAGGTTTTACTACAATCTCATTTTGCAGCATGACAAACATTTCAAATTTATTTTGTTCTGTCAGTGTTATCACATATTTAATATCACATTAATATCATGAAATTTTAATATATATTGCTCAACTGTACTGCTCTGATTAATTGTTTGATGATGCAAACATGCTGGTAAGGACTTCTTATATTCTTGTAGGGCAGAGGTCATAATAGGATCATTCTATCCTACTGCACTGAACTAGCATTCTGTTTGATTGTGATTTTCTACCTATTCACTCTGTTACAAACTGGAAGCTATGGCTCTTGAACATCACTTAGATTAAACTACTGGCATAAATGCATGTGGTGGTATCATTTTTTAACCTTTATGATTCAACAGAAATGTTGATGAATAATTACTTGACAATACAAAACTGAAATATTGTTAAAAGGAGAGAAGAATTTGAAACTTCTCATTTTGCAGCAAGATGAAAAGTTTTGGTTTCTTCTCTACTTTGTGCAATGTTGAAGTTCTGATGCCATTCAAGAATTTAGGTGGATATAGAACCTAAAGTTGGCATTGAGACACAAGGGTTTTGGAATTCAATGTAAATGGGGTAATAAGTGACTGAAGCCCTCGTTTATAACTTATTTCACACTTCAAATCTATTTTACACAGAAATTTCTTTCTTTTCGATAATATATATCCGAATGCCATTGCTTTCACAATTGCTAAGAAAAAGTTAACGCTGGTGTGATAAGAGAATAGCAAATTTCTCCTGTTTTATCAGGGGAGGAGGAATTTTAAAGCATCTGTTCAGGTAAGGCTGTCACACTGAAGGCTTCGCTACATGAATCAGTTTGCTTCATCCCTGTCTAACTAGAACACTAATGACAAACAGCTCATTATATGCCTTTCAGCCTATTGTTTATACCAGCCACGGTACTAATTCATTATCTCCTCAGTATTAAGATATACATCTTATTAACTGTACAGGAATGGTTTACAGCTTTTGAGGTGGATTTTCTGGCCTGCCAATGGCATGCAACGGATTGCCAATTGGCAGAGCAGACCAAAAGCACTTAATAAAATCATCAAAGGCAATTAATGTGTGTGTGTGTGTGTATTTACACATGTGCAAGCACTCACACACATTTGAAGGGAGTGTGGAAAGGGATGGCAGGTAATAAATTATGGCAATAACTGTCAACAGCCGAAGTCATGACCAATAACAACATGATTATTGAACATATTTATTTATTTTGCTTTTTTTAAGCAACACCATTTCTAAAAAGGTCAGGTTGTCCACTCTTGACAGAAGGAGGACTACCACAGTTCACAGATTACTGTAACGCAAAGTATGTAAGATGACTCTTAAATGCAGGTTTTCTTGTATATACTTAATATGCAATTGTGTCCATCCCACTCGGTTTCAGTGATAACATACTGTACTCACAGAGGTAATCAGCCTCAATTTTTCAAATCATAAATGGATGCCTTACTTGCAGGTACTTTATAACAATGTACAAAAGATTAATCAGGTAATACAGGTTTACTTATAAAGATGCGCTGGAGTTTAAGACACACATACAGCAGACCCTGTGTGGTGAGCAACTAAGGTGGTGACACCAATGCCTGCATTAGTGGTTCACTTTTATACTTACTCTATTAATCACACTGCGCTTTTGAAGTAATATTTTGAGGGTTTACTTATATGCTGACATCGACAATAAATTGGAAGGTCCTTGAAAACTGCATAAGGATCTCCACGAACAATTAACCGAAGCTCACTGATTACAATGCAGGCAGCATGTCACATTTGTGCTGCCTAGTCATTCCAATTATTTCACTGACCAGCTAGCGCAGACCTCTGGACATGTCAGCAAGGGAGCCAATATTGTGGTTGTCTGGCGTCACTTGAAGATTGCTAGCAATGCATCAAGCTAATCTGTACTGCTGAAAAGGGTATTATGGATGGAGCAGGTTTGGGCAAGTGCAACTGTCCTATGAAACATTGACTAATGAGAGACTGCAGGCTTCAGTGTTCTTGGAGAAAGTGAGCACTGCAGATACTGGAGATCAGAGTCGAAGAGTGTGGTGCTGGAAAAACACAGCCGGTCAGGCAGCATCCGAGGAGTGGGAGAATTGATGTTTTGGGCAAAAGCTCTTCATCAGAAGGGCTTATGATCGAAACATCAATTCTCACGCTCCTCGGATGCTGCCTGACCGGCTGTGCTTTTCCAGCACCACACTCTTCGACTTCAGATTTCTTCGGCTCTGTACTGGAGGCCTTACTGGAGGAGATGGGATATCCTATAGCCATATGATGCCAAGTGGCCCTCCAGATACACGCTCGGGGCTTATGGGAGTAAATTGCTATGAAAGGCATCTTCAACAAACTGCTGGAGAATCTGGATGTAGTGTCACAAGAAATTCAATTACCTCACAACAGGAGTCAAGATCAGTGAATGCATCCTCAAATGGTGACTACACTTCTAGTCTAAGACCACTGAATTCACCACACTCAACAAATCAACAGTCTCACTTTACTCGGTCTCATACCTGACAATCGCAAGTTTCATCTCACTCTGTCACACACCCACTTCACTGGAGAGCAAGGTTGTACACAGATCCTACTACTGAGGACTCAGGTGAGCACTTTGTTGGGGTAGCATAAGCTCAGCTTCTCGCAAACACAGTTGTACACTGCAGTGTGTGGAAAGGGCTTGCAGGGTGTCACAGCAGTGCAGCACTCGGTTCTCCTAGAGATGACTACGATTGTTGGGTGTTGCCCTGGAGGAGTGGCAGAAGTCGCACAGAGCATAAACCTGCTGTCCTCTTTCAGGAAGGTGGCATTCATTCACTTAACCATGCCGGCCTACCACTGCTGTCACCAGTCATCCAGTCAACTTAGATTACTGCTGCCCATGCCAACATGGTACAATCCAGAGCAAAGTCTTCTAGCTGGCTGCGGTCATTTTCTAACACCATCTGCGGACCCCTGCACTGCAAGTCAGCAAAGTTTCACCAGCCACTAGGGGAGTAGTGCATAGCAGAATGAGGAGAGGCAAAGACACACAAAAGTTGGCACTATATCATTGCACAAGGATTAGTCATTGATTTTTCCATCTGCCAGTTGAGGCCAATAAGTGGTTGATATATGCTTACTGAAAGAGCTCATCCTACTGCCAATGGCATTCACGCAGTGTGTTTGCTTACCAGCTCCCAGGCAAAAGGGCAGAGTTCCCCTGCCATTACAGTCGGCAGTCCCATCCCACCCCAGGACTCTTTCCTGCCATTCATGCTTGGGTTCATCCTCAACTGGAGGCCCCGGGTGAGAGTAGCACCGAAAGCGGTCAAAGCTTCCACATGGTGAAACTGAATACAGATTCTGGTGTGTGTGGATTGCCCAAATATTGCTTAAGACTATTTTGCCCAGCTGCCACCATTTGGTTTGCTACAGTGGCTCAAATATAGATGGCAACCTATACTGATGCAGACTGAAGGTATTGACACTGCTTTCAGAAAACTATAACGTGGAGGTGTCAGTATTGGACTGGGATAGACAAAGTTAAAAATCGCACAACATCAGGTTATAGTCCAACAGATTTATTTGGAAGCACTAGCTTTCAGAGCGCTGCTCCTTCATGAGATAACTATGGAGCAGGACCATAAGACACAGAATTTATAGCAGTGACATGCAACTGAAACCTGCAACCCATCCTAAAAGATGGAAGACTTAATAGCAATCTCGGTTTGTTCAATACATCATTTGCATGACACTGTTATCTTTTGCTATAAATTTTGTGTCTTATGGTCCTTGTGAGGAATTGTCCTTGTCCAATTGTCCTAATGTCCTTACCTGGGCTGGCCTACATGTGACTCCAGAAAGGTGGCTGACTCTTAACTGCTGTCTGGGCAATGAGGGATGGGCGACATTCTTACCCGGCGAATGAATAAATAAAAACAAAACTTCTGCTCTGCCTAGTCTCAGTTCGCTCTCCTGGTCGTATTGTCTTAAGATTAGAATGCATACAATTGCATACATGCCTAGAAGCAACTGGGTTTGTACAAAAGGCTTAATGGATCACCAAATGTTATAGAAAGCATTGACCAACTTTAAGCAAAAGTCAGAATAAATCATCCACCAACTAACCTGAAACTAGTTGACAATCCCTTTAAGTAGCAATATTGGGTGTCTTTCCTGCAAACAAATGCAGGTTCCATTATGTGAAATTATGGAGGAGCTACATGGAGTTTCTTTTGTACACACAGTGTGGAAACAGGCCATTCGACCCAACAAGTCCACCCCAACCCTATCCCACCCTGAGCCATCCCCCTACCCTTTCACTGTAGCCCTACATTTCCCATGGCTAACGCATCTAACCTACACATCCCTGAAAACTATGGGAATTTTAGCATGGCCAATCTAACTAACATGCACATTTTTGGACTGTGGGAGGAAACTGGAGCACCTGGTAGAAACCCATGCAGAGACTGGGAGAACATGCAAACTCCACACAGACAGTCATCCGAGGGTAGCATCGAACCCAGGTCCCTGGTGCTGTGAGGCAGTGGTGCTATCCACTGAGCCACTGTGCCACCCCAAAATAGTGATGCTGGTGTCAAAACACCACTGCATGCTGGGTGACAGCATGACTTGCCTGCTCTGTATACATCTGGCAGCAGTTCACTACATTTATGCGGATGTCCTCAACAATGTGGCTGTCAACATCATTCACCACACAAGTGAGGATGTTGTTTTGGAATTCTCAGCACATGTGTATTCCCCAAGGAATTGGCTCAAATGATTTTGATTTTTCCTACAGTAACTTGTATCTCAAATCTGCATCATAAAGTTTTCAGAAACAATGTGACAGAAAACAATGCAAGGGTCATGACCGTTTGCTGCCATGATGCAGGCTGCCACTTTGTTTGGTAACACTGAGGTATTCACTTTTAAAATTCTGAAAGACTCCGAGAAATGTTTTATAATAGGGATACAACCTACTAGTGGGAATACTGCTTCACATCTGATTTAATGGGAAATGAAAAAGGGGCTAATTCATTGATTGTACACCCAGAGTACTCATCCCACTCACAGCAATACCAGATATGTGGTCTGGAGCACCTTTTCTGTGATGAAGCTTTTTCTCCCCTTACCTAGACAGTGCTGTTGGTAAATAATTAGATTTACACATTCCCAATCTACACACATCTTCAGTCTAATAATTAAAAGCAGGATGATTAGTTTATTGAGTGGAAGGAGGAACTTTTTTTTATTGAGGCCTATCAATGATTTTATCAGGACAGCACTTTTACGGTTGTCATGTGGGCGCAGGCATCCAATTTTTCTTATCTGACTGATTAATACAAACGCTGTTTCAGGATGCATTAATTAACAGATACAAATCTACGTTCTCATGAAGGGATCAATAAAGAGAAGAAAAGAGGCATCAAAGTGAATTTAGTGCTGATGATGGAGAAGGCACTGTATTGACATTTACGTGTGTGGAAACTCCAAAGTCTCCCCAGTTCTGCTGCAGGCCTCAGCAGCGATGCTAATGCCAGCAACGCTTGTCTAGCGCTTTTAGAAAGGTGAAGTGATGGACTTCAGTCGGCTGAATGAGTGAAAGCATCTCCGTGTCTGAAGGGCAAAATATATATGCAAGTAACAGTTTAAAAAGGCACATCTATTTAGAAGAAGAGAAACACATTTTAGTTCAATTAAATTGGCTCTGAGGTAGGATAGTGGTCCAATTCAACTAATAATTTGGAACAAGAGCACTGCTGTCTATTTATCAGCAGGCTGGCTCCTTTATGTTTCAGGCTTTTCACCGATTGATTAGAACAGCTATGAAACGTAATGTCTGTGACACAAGGTGATTAAAAGGTTTACTAGCTAGCCCCTTATATACTGTCTTTCCTCTTGCTGAACACGATGGGAGCTAAACTGGGTAGCCTCCTGAAAGCAGGTATGGGGATTGCAGTGTGTGGTAAACCCAAGCCTGTAGGCTGCACAGCAACTTTGTGTTGTTTGTTCATTTGGTGGCTACACCAGCACTAACTGTGCTGTTCTTTGGCTGGACACCCCAGCAGGCAGCCACTGTCGTGGATAATCAGCACTGCTTAAAGTTTGGCCGCAGCTCTTTAAAGCAGTGATGGGATTTGGCTGGAGCAGGCGCTAAGAAAAATGAAAACAAAATCTGACAAAGAATCAGAAATGCCACCAACAAGGGAAAGTGAAGGCTCCAAGGTTTTCAGATTGTCTTGGTGAAGGAAGTGGGTTGATGGTATTCTCATACTTACATATCCTTCTCGTAACCTACTTCTGCCTGATCCCCGAATCTCTTCTGATTTACAAAGCGCATATAATGTAAACATTCAATGCTCACTTTCTGCTACCTTGCCTGACTCTCAACTTATTTCATTCCTTTTTCTTTTCCAATACAATTTATACTTTCCAGTATCCAACACTTGCAACTTGGCCAGAAAATGGGGGACCAGCAAGAAGAAACTTGGTGATGAAGCTACGGCACTACCACTTAAATTCACACTCTGTCCCCGTGTAGATATGGACTCTGCATATACTCTAGAAGATAGATTAGAGTTGGGATCTGCATGGAGTGAGATAATGGGCATGAACGGCCTGCAGCAAGGGCAGATAAGGATTCACAATTGTACTCTTGTGGTATAGTGGTAATATCCCTACATCCGAGCTAGCAGACCTGGGTTCACTGTAATAGCATCTCTGAATAGGTTGATTGCAAAATATTTTTGCTTGCCAGTGGATGAAGTTGCAAAGAGGGAACTCAGGACTGCGATGTTCTTAGCTAAGGACTTTGATGGGGCAGAATTCAGAAGAAGGCTTGGTGTATCTGGGAAACCTGCCAGAAAGCCTGCAGCTGACATCAAGGATCTTGGCAAAGTCCTGCACTGTTTTGGCTCACAGCTTTGCACAGAGCTTGGATCTTTGCTCAGTCATGGAGTAAGTTAGAGATATAACAGGTTTTGAGCAAGTATAGTGGGAAAGAATTGGCAACAGAGGTAAAAAATGGAAGATCTGTGATAGGGTGGACCTAAGGAATGATGGAGTAAAGCAAACACAGATAGCTATGGAACAGCCAAAGAAACAGAAGTCTAAAACAAGTTATAATTGAAAGTCATGGAAGTATCACCAAGAAGAGCCATCTGAAAAAAAAGAGGGATTAATGATCCAAACCTACTGAAATCAGTTTTGGGTCTGGATGACTAAAATGACTAATTGAAAGATGATACAGTGCTCCTTAAGCTTACATTGAGCTTCATGGTGCAGAGTAGAACAGTCAGTGATTTTTTTAGAATGCAGCTGTCCTCAAGGTGTATTCCCTTTAAGAACTTCAACCTTAAGTTCCCAACACTGAACAGCTTGACTATACCTCCTTCTCAAGACTATACCAACAGATCTGTCCTGATAGCTCCACCATTTCAATCTTTTCATGTCCCAGAGAACTAAAATTTCTTCACATTCTCAACTCTATTTTTTTCTCCCCTATCCAGTCTCTCCCCACCTATTAGTGTGATGCTTACACTACTTTCCACCAATTTAGTTATTTCCAATTTCTTGAGCATTGCCATCTTTCTGTTAACATTAATGTCAAATTCCTATTTATCTTTACTCCCCGCCAGGACAACCTGAGAGCTCTCTGCTTCTTTCTTGAATATAGGCCAACCAAACGCAATCAAGCTCACCTTCCTGAGCCTGGCCAAACATGGTCTCACTCCAGTTTAACTCTACCCATTTTCTCCACATAGAAGGTACTGCTACAAGAACACATTTAGTTCCTAGCTATGTCTGTGATCTGTGGGATAAGTCAAGCATTCTATGTTCCAGTTCTGTGCAGATCTGATCCGTGACCCATTTCTCTGGTACACTAATGACTGTATCATAAGTGGTTCATGCTAATACACTGAAATGAAAAAATTGCTTCTAATTTTCCCCTTTGTCTCCTGTACATTGATCATTTATGACGCTTTACCTGATTTTCTCAACTTCTTGGTCCTCATTTCTGGGAATAGACTATTGACAAATTACAGCTATCTGCTTACACTTCCACTGACTCTGGTTCCTTCTATTTCATTCGTCCAGTTTTTCTACTTTCATCACATCTGTTTTGATGATAACATGTTTTGGGAGCAAGGAACATTTCCCTTTTTCTTCAACTGAAGATTTCCCTGTACTATAATGGACTGGATTCATTCTATTCCCCACTCATCTGTTCCTGCTGCTTCTCCACCACCACCCCCACCCCTTCCAGAATCACAATAGGACTTTCACCTTTCACCCCGTTAGCCACCACATTCAACAGATCAGGCTTCTCCACTTCACTCCCTCCAGTGTGAGAACCACAACAACAATCTTACACTCCTGCTCCCTTACAGAATTCTGAAAGGACCATTCCGTCTGCAACACACTCCTCCAATCCTCATTCAACCCTAAGCCATTTTCAACCTCAGCTCCCAGAGCCGAGGCCCCAATCTATCCATCCTAATTGGACGAATGCTCTGTAGAACTACTCTTTTCAGTCCCCAAGTGCATCCTAGGTTTCCAGCTGCCCTTCATCTTTCAATCTCTGCTTCGCTCACACTCTTAACTTTTCCATTCTTGGCCTCCTCCACTGTTTTAAAGAACCTTAACTGAAACTTGAAGATCTGCATCTCATCATTCCATTAGTCAAGTTATGGCCTTCCAGATTCAATACCAAATTCAACAATTTTAGTTCATTTTCAGATTGCAGCTTCAGGTGATGATTCTGGGATTCTTACATTTATTCTAGATCCGTCATTCCTTTCTTTACTTGACCCACTGCAATCTTGCCTTCCTTTGTGTTATCTTACCATTTATTATTTAAGATCTTCTACTTCCAGCAATCACACAATGAACTCCACTCCCTTCGACTCCGTATTTGCTAAAACCATGTTACCACTCTAATTTCAGTCATTGGCCTGAAACATTACCTTGTTTTTTTCCCTTTCACAGATGCAGTCTGACTGGCTGGGTGTTTCCAGAACTTGCCATTTTTGTGGCCCAGTGTCTGACTGCAATGCTGCAGCCTGAGCAGCAGTCAATCAATGTCCAGGAGGTGCAACAGGATCTCACAAGGTTGTGCTTTCTCCATCGTGCAAGGTCAACCATCACACCTATGGATTACATTGTGGAAAGGTTTTCGCAGCTTAGCTCTGTAGTCCAGCAATCTTTTCTCCAAAAGGTTACTGGGTTTGCTGAGATGGTCCACCAGAGGAATAGCAATGATTACACGGAACTCAAACTTGCTTGCCCCGCTCAGGAAAGTAGCAATTTATGAGCCTCCCTTCCTCACCATCGACTCTAATCGCTGACATCCATGATGAGGAGGTACAACCCAGAGCTGGAACTCTGAAACTCAGAAGTGTGCAAGGTCTTCAAGACCATCTGCAGTTTCCACGACTGAAACTTCTTCCATCAACTACATTGCAGTCACTGGGATAGCACTGTGTAAATGTGTTGGAACAAGCAAAGGCACAAGCACAACAGGCACTGAAGGAATATACAAAGGTGACGTGTTGCCTCTTGGATGTAATAAAACATGATTTTATTTAGAAATTTACTTTGGAATGTTTATTTTGTGGTATACCTCATTGCATTGTGGCCAAACAGATTTTGTGAAAATCAGTGACAGAAGGAACACAAACCAAAGGAGGGTTGGTGACTGGGGAATCAAGGTGTGGTTAGTGATCGCACCCTTGGACAAGTTCTTCCCAGACAATCTGGGAAGAGGGGAGCTTAGGATGCCTACACTCTTGCTCCACCTTCTCTTCCTCTTATTTCTCCTCTTGCTCATTCTGCTTCTCAGATACTCACTGTGCGATTGGTGACAAGAAGCATCTTGATGGGATGCAGCATATCACCACTTGACCAAGTACTGTTGTTGAACTGTTAACTGTGTTTCTTTGTTCTTCACTTTTTAGTAATAAGAACTGTAATGTTTAACTTTCTAACTTTGTTTTCCTTATTTTTCTGCTTTGTACCTAGGTACATTTGTACCTAAGATGGCATCATACGTGGTGACTTGTAAACTTTTCATTGTAACAATGAAGCTAATTCAATACTATAGGATTCCTCCAGATTGGTCTAGTAGTCCAAATGTTACTTTCAACATATGAATGGTCTGCTCTATCACATTTAAGTCACAGAATGGCTTTCACTGAACATATGCTGCATATGTGTGTGGTCATTGTGAAGCTGCAACCTCAACTGTGCCATTCATAATTAGACCTGGTCATCCAGCAACCAATGTTTGGTTTGCTGTAGTGACTCAATGGCAGTTGATTCAGTGGACTGGCACTGAACGAAAGAATTGTTACAGTTGCCAAGGTTCACGCATTGACCTTCAAGAATGCTGTGACTGGTCACATGAAAGCTGGACTCTGAAGGAGTGGTGTCCCCTTCTAATCCGAGTAAAGGACAGAGTTGACTTTCAGTTCCCACATAATGTAACGTGCGTGTAGACAACAGAAATCTGAACTATTGGGAAGCCTGCTACTGCAGCAACATTGCATCCTCATCTCTAGGAAGAGGGAATGAAATGTGAAATGTGGTTAGGTCTCAATAAAGTAACAGTGGATTGCAAACTGCTAAATGTTGGAAATATCTCCAACTCCAGTGTAGAAGACACAAGGAGGTTAATAGATAGGGTCATCCTCTCAGCCTCTGAAAATGTGATTCCTGCCTGTTCTGAGATTGAGACATGGGTCCAGCAAGTGGCCTATTTGAGTACATCCTTAATGAAATGCAGAAGACTCATATTGTTGCTTGCTATGGTTCAGTTGGGAGAACAGCTCCTGGAAAAACCTGGTGTTCTGCAATTTAGTGTTTTCCACCTCCTCCTTCTTCAGAAAGTTTAGCTTGCTCTGTGTTCCGTCTGCTCATTCTCCTCATTATACAGTATTGTGAGGGAATGTCAGTTAGCATATGTATGCCCATGTTAAAAAAACATGTCAGCAAAAATCCTTTAGCATCTTGCACATGACTCCCTACTGATTTCTGCAATTTAAGAGAACTGCACAGATTAAAAAAAATGGAATCCTTGCAACAGTGGGAAGAAATAATTCAGTAACTAATAAGTAGTAGATGATCACTTTAAATAATGTTGGGGGGGACGGGTGGGGGAATCTCCTTCTAGCTGTTGTATGCATGCTCAGGTCTTTCTGATTAAAAGATGGCATTGGCTGGAAAATATATACTGGGATGGCTTCTTTTGTTATCAAATCTGCATAACCTACTTATTGGTATCATGATCAAGCTGCTCCATATACCTTTGTGAATTTTCACTAGGTATAAGTTAATGTTTGCAACACCTGGGCAAGTGTTACACAAACATCATTGAAACTGTAAAGGCATTTGTTGCACTGAAAAAATAATGCTAATGACCCAGATTACTCATTCAGTGCACTCTAATTTAAATTTACCTTGAGAAGGAGAAGAGTTTGGGGATGTAAATGATGTTGATGCTCTTATACTTCACTTGGAGTTCTCAGTAATATCTATTATAACACACTCCAGTCCAAACATAAATTCCCCACCAATAAAATAACTTTTTCTTTCTGTGACCCTGATAACTTAGCAAAGTGGAGTGCAATATTAAATGGTATATATTGCAGGATGTGGGTTCTCCTCATAATCCATCACATGCACTTTCTACTCTTATAAATGAATACCATCTTCATAAAAAGTACGGTTTGCAAATTTAATTTTTTAACCGATCGCTGTGAAACCCAGCAATGCATTTCTTGCAAATGGCAAGCTTGCCAGGATAATTAGGGAGTTCTTTGCTCTCCCCAAATACCTTTTCACAAAACATGTGTCAGTCTAACATACACTAATAAAGTTAATAATATTCTGGAAGTCAGTTTTGCTATATGTTTGCCTCAGAATGATCCATGTATGATGGAAGAATAAACATTTCTATTCTGAATCTCAGGGCACCAATTTTGATGGACTCCTGCATTGCACTGGTAGTTCCTGGTAATTTGATTTTTTTCATATAAAAATATCTTCAAGCACTAACACGATATCAGTATGAAGTAAGCCAGTGACGCAATATTCTAAAACTTGATGATGCTATTTTGAAGTAAATTAGTTTTCACTTCAAGAGAGCTTGATATCCAAAGAAATCCCAGAACTATAATGTTGAAGTACTTTGCTGCATAATGGCTTTTTTTTGTTGTAACTTTCCCTGTCCCCGGACCCTCCCCCTGCCCCCCCAAATTTACTATATTGGAATATGTGACATTACTGAACATACTACATCAGACCTTTACAAAACACACCAGAATAGGTGAGTAGAAGGTAGAGTAAGAGAAATAAGGTAAACCAAAATATATAACTGCATAGCATCAATTCAGCTAACCAGGCTGTATGGGTTTTATTAGCATTTTTGTTCAATCATTTTGAGCTAACTACATTTGGAAAAATCTATCATATATAATGTTCAATAATACAACAAATAAAAGAGAGAATTAAAAGTTCCCTAACATTTGTAATAAAGCAAAAGTGGAGATTGGTCACACAATGGACTGCACTATATATGAATAGGAGTTTATCTGCAATAATAATAATACATGCAAACAGATTTGGAAACATCTGTTTGAACCCTTAATCCAAGCTACACTGAGCTTTTAGCAATAAAGCATATAAGGTGAACTCCAAAGCAGTTTTATTTCTGCCTACATTCAAATATTTTTCCAATGTTCAATAAATATTGAATAATTCTGTTTCCTAAAAGCCAGTGAATATGGTGAAAAATAGACAATTTTAACGCCTAATCCCCTGAGTTTGTGTAACAGAGACATCCTGATATATAGTCTGGAGCCATTGAGCAGACTGAAGTGGTTTCAGCTTTTATCAGAGGCTGCTTTCATCTCATTGAAACAAGGGATGAAACTCTATGCGGCAACAACGCTGGATGAAAAAAAATGCATTAACACTGCCGTGTTTATCACAATCCATTTAGTAGCGTTATCATTTGCTCTCAAGGCAGACATCCCAAAGTCTATACCAGGATGGTAAGCTGCATGATTCTAATACACCTAATTAGGAATGCGCAGACTCTTAATTGCATACATTAAGACAATTCATAGCCCAGATTAATTCTAAATATACCCAAGCAGCTGTTTAAGATGCCTGGATTACAGTATGGACTGTACTTTTCCACTTAATTAGATATCAAAATTAAGCAGGAACAAGCATTTTGACATGACAGGATTGAACTGCTGCTTCATGTCCCAGAGCTGCACTTAAGTGACCACTAAACAGAGCTGCACAGATGGAGCAACATTAAATGCTGTACTGGAAAGTAATTTCAAATAATAAAATATCAATATTTACATTTTAATTACTCCTACTGAGAATCACTCTGTCATTTGACTATTGCTAGGACAGCATGGGGTAGTGAAATGACATTGGGCTTCTTACTGGGAGGACTATTTTGTTTCCATTAAGGAATGACAAGTGATCAGAGCCAACAACACCCGGATTTTTGTAAGAAATACACCATTAGTCCAAACCGGCAGCCAGCCACACAGAAATATGCAAGCAATAGCCGGCGGTGGCGAAAGCGGGTGGGGAGGTGGGGGCAGGGGGCACCTGTGCATTCTGCCAGTAATGACTTTAATGGAATCAGATAACTCTGCACTAGTGAAATGTTCTAGCTCGTTACCTCCAAACTGCGTGATTTTTCCTTCAGCCCCTGGTGCAAGCTGTTTCGGAGATGCTGACTCCTTCCTCATCATTTCTATGAAGTTACACACAACGCAATAACAGCAAGACATTAATGAATATTCCTCACCCTCCTATTTTAGTTATTAGTTAGTTTGTATTGGTTAAGCACACTAACTCATCAAAGCGTAATCCTCTCTCAACAAGATTTCTATTTTGTTGGTGTAACCCCTTAATTGTAGAATTTATCATTATGTACTCCTACAAGTATAAAAATTAAATATAAGAAATTAAACTTCAGATAGTAGAAACAATCTTTACATTATAGCTTTGTCAAAAGGTAAGCAACAGACATCACTGCAATTTATTTGTGTGCTTCTTTTGTAATAATCTAATGCCCAGGTAGTGTCTGCTAGATGCCTGCAATACCCATAGGCGTTTTGACATAATTTTTATTTAAAATATCTCAATTCTTGCAAATTTACCTGAGAAGGGAAAATGCTAAGTCATAATTAAACAGCAGAAGTATGATAGTAATTGAATCACTCTTTAAAAGAGCTGGCACAAGTAATTTGGGCTGAATGGCCTCTTTCTATATTGTTTTATAAAATATGAGCATCTGATAGATCATCCAATATGACCTGCAACTGCATCAAATTTTAGTGTTTACCCTCCACAAATGGGTATGTAAATTAACATTTTCTAATTAACCAGAGAAGAAATAATGCTACCAAATACTGACCATTTTATTCATCATCCTAATCTGCATTATCCAATCAGATCAACTGACTTCCCTCGTGTCACTGCTAGCTTTAGGCCTTACAGCATTACTTTAGGAATAAAACAGTGAATATAAACATACAGAGAAAATGCAATTCTTAACAATACTTAATCCAGCCTATACCATAACCAACTCAGTGACAATCTTTAATTTGTTCACTTTCAATTGCCTCTTATCTTGCTGATTATTACTTCGAAAAACTGGGCCTCAAATACAACTCCGCTCAACCTGCAATGCTTTTTGTTCATTAAAAAGTGAATTGCACATTCCAATGTTTTGTAGTTGTTTATTAAAATAATATTAAAAGTCTGCCATTTGTAATATTATAGAATATGAAAGCACATAACTTTTTTAAGCAAAGTTCATTGTTGTGAATCATAGGGTTCTTTGTTTATAATATGCCCTACTTGAGAGCAAGGAAAATCAAACATTTTGATGCATCTTGTCAGTATTCCACTTTTGATACTGATAATGTTTTAGAAAGAAGCACTAAACAAGGAGTTTTTTAAAAAAATGCCCATGATTTACAAGTCACTCAATTTCTTATCAGCTACACCAAAAACACTGAATGAGGCAAATAGCAGTGCAAAATGGCAGATGTGACAAGTCTAATCTGGGGTACTATGACACTACATTTTGTACAAAATACTTCATTTATGATTGCTTGAGAGGAATTTTCCTTAGTTCAGTGCATCTTACAAATCTAGGCTCAATATATCAGATTCCCTGAACACCCGTCTCCTTCATGCTTTAAAGGAAAGCCACTTCCCCATTTCACAGACCGAGTACCTTTTAATTTCAAAAAAGCCATGGTTCAAAATCTTAATTAATTGTTTCATACTGCTTCAGGATCATTATGCAATGTAATAAAGGACATGTAATTATGAAATTTTACAGCCATTACTGAGGCTGATGGCTCGTATTTCATCATAAGCTTCACCCAATGGCTTTTAGCTACTCCAGTTTCTTTGATGAAGTACAGACAGATCTATCACCCCCAAACAATAACCAGCCCAGGCATCTATAATAGCTACCTACAGATGAAGCAATAGATAAAGATAAACTATAAATCCCTGCACAAATGCAACCACAATGCCTTGGATTGACAAAAGGAGAGGATGAGCTGTCTATGGGAGGCAGCAGCTGTGCATTAGGGCATCCCTCTCCAGCTATCTGTTAGCTGCTCAGTCGTATGTCGTGTTTTACTCTTTCTTCTTCCCTGAGCAGTCCCCAGTAGAATTGTTCTTGAAGTCTGTAGCTACTTTCAGCTAATTCAGCAATTTTTTAAAAGATTCCACAGACCGAAGTGTGTGACAGTAACAAATGTGTTGAGAGATGGGAAGCCTCTTTCACAAAATCTAACACTGCTATGAAGGAATGGGACAACTCAGTACAAACTACACTATTCCTACTGGGTTTTTTTTTTCTTCGTTTACCTAAGCCAGCAGCAAATGTACCCGGGTAAACCATTTCTACATGTACCTGCAGTAAAACTTTGGGCTTTGTGAGTTAACAGAAGTCTCACCAGTAATTATGAGCATGTGTACTTGTTAAAGGTTCTTTACTGTACATTTGTAGAATCATGTGCCTAACATAAAAAGGACTTGAAACTATGTCTATATAGGTTTACAACCATGAAAAAAGTAATCATTTACATGATGTCCCTTAGAAATAAGTTCGCTATTATTCCTCACCCAATTAGTTTTGCAGCGATGGTTTAGAATAGCCACGAATATGTGATTATTTCATTAACACATCTCACCACCTTCACACAAAAAAAAACAGTACACCAGGAAAGAGAGCAAACAAGTGAAGCATCTAATATTTATCAAATATGTGTAGCTTAAACATTGGAAATGTTGTGTAAGCAGGAATAGGCAATTAAGTAACAGCCCTTTCTAAAAGCCCATTCATAATGAAATCCAGTATGGCTGGTCAAATGATTGCAGATTATAAAATATGGATATCTCTATCTTTTATCCCAGATGGGTTTATTTCATTTTTGTTTCTGCTAACTGGAGTAATTGGTCATTGCAGCACTTTTATGGTTTACCAATGGTATTCTTCTGAGCTGGTCATGCCATAATCAAATTCTCATTAAAAAATACATTTGTAAAAGTTGATGGCAAAAGTATGGAGTCCATTTCAGGAACTAAACAGGAACTATTAAAAATCAACTGCATTTTACTAGTGTCAACAGAGGCAGAAAACATCGGTGGAATGTCCTTTGGCAAGATAAAACTGTATTGCCTGGCAAATCTAATCTTGTCTCATACAGAAGCCTATGGGTTTTTGTCACAAATGCCAGCTCCTCTTCGCCCTCACTCTTGAATCCCTGCTTAGCCTGATACATTGCTCCCATCTGCTGATGTGCAGAGGTTATAATACTTTAGTGGACTCAGACAGCTCGTATCCAATTCCATTTCCAAGGCCTGCCACCCCTGCCTGCTTATTCTCTGATGGAAAGGATGGTCCATTTGAACAGTTATTGGGGAAAGAAATGGCCATTTCATGCTTGTCTGTGAACTTTGCATGAACTGTGAGGAATAATGTACTGTGATGACAGCCAAGTTATTCCTTACAGTAAATTTGCTGTCTGGAATGAACTGAAATAGTGTTTGGTTTGTGTAATTACGTCCATCTATCTTTATATTCCAGAGGCATATCGCAAATTGAAAATACTAAAAATTGACTGTTCATTCTGATATTTAATGATTGCCAATGACACACCAATGATTTATTGGTTACTTACCGATGTGACACATTTGCATCTTATTAGAAGAAGATTACCATTCCTTGAATTCTGAACACAGCTGATCACCACTGATGGATTGATTTGATTTGCAAATGTAATCAAACTAATAAGAGGGAAAAATGTGCAATAATACCTTGTTTTTCGTCTGGCAATCATTCCCTGCCAACAGGCTGATATCCCTGACTAAGCAGCCTCAGAAAAGCATTTCTTGCTGCTACGCAGACAAAATGCGTCTCTAATGAAAATTATTTTTTTCACCCGCCACATTCTAACTATCTTGGCAAAATAGTGTCAAGCCAGCTGTGTTTGTTACCGTTTATAAAGGCCATCATCAGTAGCAAGGCTGCTCTAATTTCAGATCTGTGTTTTTATAAATAAGAGTCTTGTCGAAAAGCAACATTGAATGGTGTGAAAAAGACAGTATATCATTAGCTCCATCTGCTCGAGTTCATATCCCTATTTGCTTTTAAAAGATAAAAAATAATTGCATGTCTTAACATTAGACATTTTTTAAAAAAACTGTCTAAATAGAAATTAAAATTTTTTGCAGTACTGAAGATAAGTTCAATGGGCTCCCTATTTTATCTAATTAAAATAAACTGGTAGGCAAGGCAATACAGATTTCCATGTCGTAATATTAGTTTATTTGCAGTTTATACACTACCCTTATAAAATTAGACAAGGTCTATTCCTGCCCATAATTCATATTCTTGGGGTCTTGTATTACTAAGATTTACTTTTCCATTAGATATTGACAGTGTTATTTCTAGAGGTATCTTTATTTTTTTTGACGTGGAATAGCATGGGTATGCCAACAATATCCCTATAAATGTAGCAAACTTTTTCAGGATCCTTCTTTTCACTTTGTTCATATATCTTGGGTGCAGAAACTTGTTGGCTCGAAATAGTGCAGGACTAATGGAGTAAGGTTGGAAGTGACAGCTTTTGGATGCAATATTAAACTAAGGCCCTGTCTGCCCACGCAGCTTCACTCAACCATCATCAAGAAAACAGATGACTTGGTTGTTATCTCACTGCGAGGTGAAAGTGAGGACTGCAAATGCTGGATATTAGAGTCAGGAATGTAGTTATGGAAAAGCACAGCAGGTCAGGCAGCATCCGAGGAGCAGGAAAATCGACGTTTGTTACCTCATTTCTGTTAGTGGGCCTTGTTGTATGCGTATTGGCTGTCTTACTTCCTTGCATAACAATCTTCAGTATTATTATAAGGGAATTAATTAGCTGTTAGGTTCAGAAACCGGAGGTTGTGAAAGACAGCATTTAAATGCAAATGTGTGTCTGTATTTCCGATCATATCTGTTCTTTCTTAAAATCTACTCATTTATGGAGAAAGGTATGACATACAATCAGCTGTGTGCAACTAAGGAATCCTGAGATAGCAGCAGGAATGCATAAAGTTGAAGAGAAAAAAAACTTGAAATCTTTGAAAACAAAAAGAAACTCTCCAACAAAGTAATTTTTTTTTCAGTGGTGTTGGGAAACTATTGCTGGGTGAATGAGGCACTGATGTTTAATTACCTGGCGTGTTATTGACTCCTATTTGCTATCATATTCACATTACGCATAAACAACTTTCAAGCTTCCAATTGAGATAATCCACGTTCCTGCAGAGATATCATTGTTAAAGTAAACATTAAGATATGCTTTAAGTGGGGTTAAATACCAGGGATACAAAATGGGGAAAAAAGATGATTGTAAAAGTGTTTGCAGCATATGAGTAGTTCCAAGACCACCATCTTTATCTTGCAGATATATCCTGATAATGGAATGAAAAATTGATCAATCTTGCATTCATGTAGCACCCTCCTGGCTTTCAGGATCTTTCAATGCCAACTTGTGGGTGTGGAATTTTCAGTGAGCTTCAATAGGGGGCTCTAGGTCTGCAGCTGCTGCCAGCATTTGGTCCCTCAGAATGAAGGGAAGACTTCCCCTGGTGGATTATTTGGGCTAAAGGTATGACCTTTCATGCTGGCAGCCCTATTAAGGGGCCAAGGTCCCTTTAACTCTGATGGCCATCACAGAAAGTCTACCTTAACTGTACTCAGCCTTTGGACACAATAGTGGTGACGGTATGGGACCTCTGCTGCCAAGAAAATGCAATGAGGTAGCATAATCGCCACTAGTTGGGGCCTTAAACATGTTCATTTGCTGCAAATTGAGCACCCCATCATAATTTCAGCCCACTCTCCGCTGACAGGAACGTACCAGAGATTTGTCTAAGTACGCTTCCCCTCTACTTTCCCAGTTTCTTGTCTCCAAGCCCACCATCCTTGAGGCTCAGAAAATTCATTGTATGGTCTCTGCTTTTCAGTAGATAGATGAGGGAGACAACATGTACGCAGAAAAACTCCACAAACGTCAACGAAGTAAGTGACCAATTTGTTTTGTTGGCGATGGTTGAAAGAGAGAGAGATCTTGTGTAGAACTCTAGGAAAATACCGCAGCTCTTCTTCAAATAAATCAATAGCACTCACCTGAGAAGGCATATGGGATTTACTGCCACATCTGAAAAGTGGCAAATTCCACAAAAGCGTTGCATTGAAATGTCAGCCAAGGTTACATGCTCAACACCTATTGAGGCTGTGAAGCATAACTTTCGTCCTCAGTGACCCAAACGAATATTACAAAGCTAATATTCGGTACCAATAACAGCCATTAATTTTAACTATTTTTAGATCTGAATGCATATCATATCATGATAACACATTCACCTGGAACCACTTATTTGCTATACAAATGGTAAATGGTCAATGACACAATATTAAATATGAAAAGTTAACATCTGTACTCAGAATGTGTAAAATCCCAATATTATTTCTAATGTATGTTAATTTTGCATAATCCATTAAATGTATAAATGCCAAACCTAGATTTCAATACGTAAATAGCTGGGAAAATGCAAGCAAAATAATCAAAATTTGCAGTTAAAACTGGACTTCTAAACAGAACAAATGAGTTAAAAGTCCAATTTAAATTTGCATTTGCCACAGTGGGTCTATGAGGAAATGATCTTGGTTGTTAAAAGAGAATTAGAGCAGTTGGTTTAAAACTGCTGACTCCCACTTATAACAAAGCAAGCTTGCCTTTAACACCTTACTATCCTCATTTGCTAGACTCTCTGGCCAGGTCAATGTGCCTTGCCAGAAATGTGCTGACTCATTTTAACACTGTTCTGAATTGGTAGTTAATCCTTTCTCATGTAGGTTAAGCAGGTGCAGATCCACCTTAGCCATGAAAAGTAGTGCATTAAAGAATATAATACTTAGTTAGTTAGCTGGATTGATCAGGTCACACATGCACTTGTACTGCTGGACTCAACTTGAACCTCATTGTGATTTCTTCACAACCCTGGAATATGAACTCTGATTTTCCCTATGTATTTATTATGAAAAGAAACTTCTCATTTGACACATAATCTTCCCAATGGTACAGCTGAAAACAGGAACTCTCTGCTTGGGAGAAATTAAGAAACAATCCCCCATACTATGCTCTGTGACAAAGCAGACTGTCACAATATAATGGAGCACCAATGTGGTGGCATCTCATTGTTTTATTAATCTCTTTTTTCGGCTCTGAAACAGTTTTGTCTACAAATCCAAGAGGAGTATGCATATTTTCACACTTGGGTTTGAGATGACTGCATTTGGGATTTTAAAAGCAGTCACAAACTAAATGGTGCTACTCAAGCTATTATTATTTTTGAAACTATTATTTTTAAAAGTGTTTATTTGCTTCCTCGATGCACAATTATTAGCAGCTTGATTTGTTTGGTTGATTTCACAGCTTGGCCACTTCTGAGATCACACATCGAGGTTTCACAGATTTAAAGAACAATGGAACTGCTGGGGGAAAAAAAGCTATAACTGGTGACAGCTGCTGCGAAATCCTTTAACAATTTAAATTTTTTTTTGAATTGGATAGCCAGATCAATTTGTGCAGGGGAATTTTTAGAAGTCTGTGGGGGTTAAAAGAAATAAATCAATGAAGAATTCTGCAGGCAAAAGCAGTCACAGGGCATAGGATAACAGTGGAATGTTTTTGGAGCAAAGAGGCAGGAGAGATAATTATTGCGCACTCAGATTTTGATACTTAGCTCAAACAGGCTTTATAACTACTTTTCATTTTCAACAAAAGACATGCTTGTTTATTTGTTTAAATTTCTAGGCAGTGGCACCATTTGTTCTAAAAGAGTTTTCCTTATGCATTTATGGAAATAGCCAATTTATGTAGTCTTGTGATGTTGGCAGCTTTTCATTAGCCATGTTACTTAATACATTGTTTGTTTTTAGTTTTAATCAACAATTACAAAATTGCTTCCATAATCAACGGGGCATTTGAGAATCAGGCTGCACTGCCCCTCCTTCAATACTCAAAAGGCCAAATAACTAAAGTAGAGAGGAAATGGTGAGTGAAACAGGCAGTTAGAAAAAGTGCATTTTGAGTGAATGTAGCAAGGAAGAGCTCTGTATAATAAACAGAGTAGCAATATCTAGAACACTTGCGAAGGAGATTCGGCTGCTTAAATTGATGAGCAGCTGATTTAGAAAGGTTTGTTTCAGCTCAGGTGATGACAAGCTCTCTGAGGAATTGAATGTGACTTTACCAGGAACACCCCAGCAGCCACAACCCTCTCCGGCAAGCCTCCATCTGCTTCAACCAATATCCAAATGAATCACTGTCTATCAGGGTCTCAGCACTGACACTCTGGATGTATTGATTAATAGTTGCCCTAAGCTCCTTTTAGCAAATCAAATTTTCACTTTTAGCAAGGATTTCGATTCTGATTTATTCAGCATAGTGAAATGTATTAAATTGACTGACATGCTAGAAAAACGACTGAAAAACAATGCTTTCATGTGAAGAGGAAACATATAAAAAAAATGTGTGGCAGCTTGTTTGTTCAGGTTAAGGATGTGAGCAATATTCCTTTCTTGTTTAATGGAATTTAGAGCTGTCAAAAATCCAAACTCTTTTATCTTCCTTTTGAAAGTACTGCGAGCATTTCTTTAAACAAAAATGTATGGAATGAAAGCCATAAAGAACTTTCTAACTTCTCTCCTAATTTTTTTTAAAGCACAACTATATTTAAGTAAACTTAATTAACACTTTTACAACTGTAGTGCACTCACAAACCTGTATCATTCTCTTTACTGATTACATCCATATGTGTATACAAGTATGAGAGATGATTTGAAAATTTAACTTACTCCTATCTACACAAAAATAGTGAGTGTTCTGAACTCTGGAGTTAACTGATACTCTGTAAGAAGCAATGAGAAAGACAAAGCAGAATGAAATGACCTCTCAGAAATTGCAGTAAACAGATATAGAGTAAAAACACAATGCATTGATGCACCAAACATGTATTACGTAACTAAGATTGATTTTTAAAAAATACTCCTTCCTCTAGAATGCTTGCCTGAGGACAAGTTGAGACATGTTTACATGGAGGACAATGAGTGTCATAGGGTCATAGAGATGTACAGCATGGAAACAGACCCTTCGGTCCAACCTGTCCATGCCGACCAGATATCCCAACTCAATCTAGTCCCACCTGCCAGTACCCTGCCCATATCCCTCCAAACCATTCCTATTCATGTACCCATCCAAATGGCTCTTAAATGTTGCAATTGTACCAGCCTCCACCACATCGTCTGGCAGCTCATTCCATATATGTACCACCCTCTGCTTGAAAAAGTTGCCCCTTAGATCTAGAAATTAAGGATTTTGGAATCAGACAGAGCTCTGATTTGAAGTCTGCTCTTGACTCCTCTAATTGCATTTTAGAAAATTCAGCATTAGCTATTGAAAATGGGGGCTGAAAATGTGTTGCTGGAAAAGCGCAGCAGGTCAGGCAGCATCCAGGGAATAGGAGAATCGACGTTTCGGGCATAAGCCCTTCTTCAGGAATGAGGAAAGTTTGTCCAGCAGGCTAAGATAAAAGGTAGGGAGGAGGGACTTGGGGGAGGGGCGTCGGAAATGTGATAGGTGGAAAGAGGTCAAGGTGAGGGTGATAGGCGAGACTGGGGTGCGGGGGGAGAGGTGGGGAAGAAGATTGCAGGTTAGGAAGGCGGTGCTGAGTTCGA
>NC_057718.1:43180002-43254981 GCF_004010195.1 Chiloscyllium plagiosum | reverse complement strand
GGAGGGAGATATATCCTTGGTGGTGGGGTCCGTTTGGAGGTGGCGGAAATGACGGCGGATGATGCGCTGTACATGGAGATTGGTGGGGTGGTAGGTGAGGACCAGTGGGGTTCTGTCCTGGTGGCGGTTGGAGGGGCGGAACTCAAGGGCGGAGGAGCGGGAAGTGGAAGAGATGCGGTGGAGGGCATCGTCGACCACATCGGGGGGGAAATTGCGGTCCTTGAAGAAGGAGGCCATCTGGGTTGTGCGTTTTTGGAACTGGTCCTCCTGGGAGCAGATACGGCGGAGTCGAAGGAATTGGGCTATTGAAAATGGGCTTTACTGCATTGATCACATCCATAAGAGATAACTGCAAAGACATGACGGTGTCCTACTATACCTTGAATCTGATGCTTTGGTCTTCCCTTCCTTTTCATTATACTAATCCTGAACACTGCAATGAAGTTTGTATTACTGATACTCAGTACTGGTTATAGTTATCCTGCAGTTGATGCATTGGCATGATAAAGGGTCAACTAGTGAGCTCTTTATGTTTCACTGGCAATCTGTCGGAGCATGACTTTAAGAATATATCTGTGAAAGTTTGTCATCACTGCGCATTGGTGGTGTGAACAAAGAGAAACCATGAACCTGTACTCAAACAACAATACAAAATCCAACAGCATAGGATATGGTTCCATGTAACTGGGATATCAATCTCCAGTCCAGTTAAACTCTAAATTTATATTAGCAAAACTATTTTGTTCTTTTACTTTTTAGTATAGACAGAATTTGCATTCTTCCTGAGTAGTATTAACCATCCAAAATTTGACCAAAGTAGGTTATAGAGTGTAAGAACTCCTTCCTTGTAGGTGGCAAGGAGGATGGCAAAAAAGACCAATTACTTGAGCCGGTTGGCTCTGGAAAGATGCTCGCTTCCTTCATGCCACATCAATAATTAAGTTCTGGGTGATAAGGTCCATTACTGAACTTCTCCACTTGTCACCAATTAAACTCCTTAAGTTGTCAATTACCAGCCAGTTAAGAGCCTCAGTTCAAGACAGGTGAGATTACCTGAATTCCAGGCATGTGAGAGGGTTGATCTGCAGTCTGGCCTGCGGGTTGGGGCTCCATTTTCCGCAATGTAGGACTAATTGGGATAGGTGGCTTCTAAAAGTCATTCCTGCTCTTGCCTCCGACCTTACCAAGAACCCTTTTCCTGTGACCCCTGGAAAAGCACAGCAGGTCTGGCAGCACCAGAGGAGCAGGAGAATTGACGTTTTGGGCAAAAGCCCTAGCTGATACAAGGCATGACCAAACACAGAGACTTGAGGTGGAAAGGGAAAGGAATATAATGATCTTTGATGTCTTGAAACATCATGCAGGAAAAGTTTGGACTCAAGAAGTTTGCATTTAAAATGTATGCCTGAATTTTAAAATGGCAGCAAAACTGTCAGCTTCCACCATCATTGCTTCTGTGAAGCTTACAAGAAGCTTTCTGAGTCTGTACATGTACAGATAAATGCAGAAACCCTGGAGATTTTTCTGCTGTCATTGATTCTACACTTTGCCATAGGTTTCACTGTTGAAATCGCTGCAGATGCAAATAAATTGGCAAATACTGAATTGACAAGAACTTCCCTTCTTAATGTGCAACAACACTGTTAAAAGCCTCTGAAAATGTCACACCTTGTACATGAGGTGTAACATTTTTTTAATGCCATAACATATGGTGGCACATCTGAAGAATCTCTCTGGCCTTGGAAAACTAAATTTATATTTGTGAAATGTTAAATTATTCCATGATTTTAAAAAAAGCCTTGTAAATAAAAGGCTTTTTAAAAAGTCTGTTAATAATGTTACAGTCTGCAATGTGTATGGGCCACTCTAATTTTACTCTTGTACAATTCATAAAATTTGAAGAATAATCAGTGCATTTTACCTCATGCTTTGCTATCTGAAGGAATTGTTCAATATGATATCTTGAGATTCCCTTCAGTCACCAGCCAATTCAAATTAATATCGGGAAAGATGAAATCTATGTGACAGAGATTGCTAGATCCTTGTGGTCAGATAACTACAAAATTCAGGCCATAAACTTTACATCTCATGGTACAGCTAAGATTAATAATGTTACTTCTGTACTTACCTTCATTTACTGTTGGTCAGATCCTTGTCAGTCTGTGACCTAGAACCAACTAAAAAACCTTCTAACAACTCAGTCACTTTAGTTTCTACTCATGCAGGGAAGAAAACTGCAGGTGAATGAGGAAGGAGAATAAGTAGTTACCTTGCAAAGGAATGATGGGCTGAATACTCACCTTCTAGTCTTACAGAATGATTTGGAATGAGCAGTGTATATTTTTCAATTCTGTAACAGTGACCATCTTTTGTCTGAAGGTAGATATATTACCATCAGTGCAGCTTTTCAAATAAAAGCTCTCGAGTTATCTGATAATATCCTTTTGCATTTGTTAAGTATTTGAAAAGGCTTGTTTTAGCATTGAGTGTGGTTATCATTAGGGGAAACAGGCTGGGAAGAATAATTGCACTTTGCAGTACAAATGAACCAAATTAAAACATACAATTAAAATTATATGATTATTGGAGCACCCTGGTAAACTACTTCATGCACTGATGATAAATGAGCTGCTTCATGTGGTTGGTTTCAATAATGTTTCAAAGCTGTTCTTTTGATGGGATCTGTAATCACATTTTAAACAACAATCTTAAACAGTGACAAAGGATACTACATAATAAGATATTTAAGTTTATCATAATTCTGAGAGGCCAGAAATGGATATCAGTGGGAATCCTACGGAAAACAGCAGCACAACCTCAATGCTTACATGAAGAAATCAGTCCGGCACCCAATTGAAACTAGGTCTTCGATTTCCTGGACAGGATGTGGCAGTTACGAGGGCGTGGTGGGGCAGTTTGAGGTTTTTGACTCAGATGGGTAGAGGGCAACAGTTCAGCTTAGAATTTGGGCCAAAATGCAGGTTTGATTCCTATTTCAGCCGGGATGAACTTGGGATCAGCCTTCCTGCCTTGTCCCTGAGATTAGAAGGCAATAGTAAATAATTGCTAGGAATACTGCTCAAAAAAAAACTTGGATGAAGCATCACCAGACAGACAATGAACCAAGGATACATATTTGGGTATAACATGCACAAATAAAGAAACCCCATCTCCAGTAAACTGGCAAACTGGAGGCGCCAAATCTAGTGAACCAATACAACACACTGGCTAGGGTGTGACCAAATCCAGCCCCTCTCTAACAAAAATATGACCTAGGGTAATTTTATAATTAGGAGGAGCACATTTACTCCTCTTGGCACAACAGAAAATTGATTAAACTCATTTTGAATGCCTTCCAATCAACCAATTGGTGTCTGTTGGTTAGACTGAGCAATATTTTCAATTTTCATGGAATATCAAGTGTTTTTTGTGCTCACCCTGCAATCCCTGGCTGACCATTTCAGAGGGCAGGTAAAAATCAACCCATTTTATTGTGGACATGGAATCACATGTGGCCAGACTGGATAAGGATGGAAGATTTCCTATCCTCAAGCACATCAGTAAACCTAATGAGTTTTATAATAATCAACAATGGTAACATTGACTGGAGCTAGTATTACATTCCAGATCTATTACCTATATTCAAATTCCACAAACAGTCTTGGTAAGATTTGAACCAGTGTCTCCAGGGTATTCTGAATTACTAGCCCAATGTTATTATCACTCTGCCACTATGTCTATAAGTCACTCATGCTCACAGCAAAACTGAACGGAGCACGTGCAGCACAAGCTTTACCCAATTTGTGCCAATCAGAAGTGCACAAAACTTGTGATTAAGCAGCCAGATTTGCCAATTCCTTTTACGGGTAGTATCTGATACTAAAAGATGTGAGCTTCCAATTTTACAGTCATCTGTCTACTCATCAGAACTAACAACCTGACATCTGGTGGCACGGTGACTCTGTGGTTAGCACTGCTGCCTCACAGCGGCAAGGACCTCAGTTTGATTCCAGCCTTGGGCGACTGTCTGTGTAGAGTTTGCACGTTCTCCCCGTGTCTGCGCGGGTTTTCTCAGTGTGCTCGTTTCCTCCCACAGTCCAAAAGATGTGCAGGCCAGATGAATTGGCCGTGCTAAATTGCCCGTAGTGTTAGGTGCATTAGTCAGAGGGAAATGGGTCTGGGTGGGTTACTCTTCAGAGGGTTGGTGTGGACTTGTTGGGCCGAAGGGCCTGTTTCCACACTGTAGGGAATCCTAATAAGAAAATCCTTTCCTCAATCTTAATCCATTCTCCATAATACTGGTGCAAAGATGTTGAATTTCATTTCTTAAGTTTGTTTTTTCTCCTTAATTCGTCATTAATACATTGAATTGAGCTAAATACTTATGTGAAGTATTTAAGATATTAAAGATATTAGTGTGTAATAATTTTGAGAACACAGAATTTTTGAGTACTAAAGACTTAGAAAATACTGGTAAGAGAATGTTAGGCACTTATGGTGTGTCATGGCTGTTGAATGCAGTTTACATCAAGGGAAGTGAGATACTATCTCTTCTTATATCTCTTATATGGGGATGAAGTGTGGAGTGCTGTCATAGCAATGTCAGGTTAAGTACTTCCAGTATTTTGTTAATATAGTAACACATGAATATTCTAATTCAACACAAAGTATAACGATATATCGCACTGCCGCACTGATAATCTTTTTATCATATGTGTGAAACCTAGCTTCAATAGTCAGCCTACATTAGTCTTTGGTCCATTCTGTGAATCTCACAATAGAGCAGATGAAGCAGAGTGTGGAACTACCACAGTATCTACATAAAAGAGATTAAAGTCGACAGGATTCCATTTTACAGCTCAATCATATTGTGTAAGCATGTGCTTATCCAAGCACGTACAAAATTGAAAGAGAGAATAAAGAAGGCAGGCAGATATAGGAAGCATGAGCAATTTCAACGAATATAAAAGGCTGCTAATGGTGGGGGCCCTGTCATAGTAAAGGGCTATCAGGGAACTGCCTCTGTCTCTTGTACCCACTCATTTCACTCTAACTTGAAATGACTGAAGTCAAGTGCTGTCTAATTTCATTGTGCTCATTGTCAGATAAGGACTGTTCAAATTTCATAACGTCCCATTTTCTGTTCAGTTGCTTTATTAGCATGAGTAGCCTAATTCTATTTACAGATAAAGCCATTTTATTTTTCTTTAAATATTTGCCACTGTTGTGGACACAGCTGAGTTAAGCGCTTTGTGATAGAGAATTAATCAAAGCAATTTCTTTAGTACTCTTTCTTCACATCAGAAGAGCTGATTTTATCATAACCCAATTTCTTAATTCACAATTGCTGTTAAATAATATTTCATCAGAGGCAATGCGGCATGGACATTCATCTCTTTGCCTTGGAAACATTCAGGAATGAAACTATGTCGTTTCTCAGGCTAATCTTCAACAGTGGTTTTCTTCTTTATGTTTAGCCAGCATATGACAAAAGGCACGTGTCATCTAGAAAAGTCTCAATTGCTGACACGTCAAATTTCTAACTTCATTTAGTTTTAGGGTAAAGGATATGCTCATTAAACTGAAAGTTAACATTACCAGAGACTCAGAGAGTTTTCAGTCAAGGCACAGCAAGGGTTAATTTAATTTCCAATTCCCTGCTTCTTTAGGATGCCACAGTAACAAGCTGTTAAAGAGCACAGCAGTGCAATAGCAAGAAACTTAACCTCAAACTTAACCAAAATGGCAATTTTATTTGTTAGCTTTGTTGACAAGTTGAGAGTTTGTTGCATATACAGCCGAAACGCTTGATTCGTCAATGTTTCTACATTTTGGTGAAATTTCCAAATCAGAATGATATTAGACATGTGTCCAAATGCAAGTATAACTAACTATATTATCTTCAGATAATGCCTTACTGGTTTGAGACCTTATTGCTCACATAAAAAACATGACCAGTAGTAACTACCAATCAAAAACCAAGATGAGATCAAAGGTCACATCACTACATTTCACTCTGGATTATTTCAACTAAAGGTCTTGTTTCTTTTGAACCTTGTGGAATATTTTATATTTTTGTACCATGCCACCATATCAAAAGTGCTCTAAAGTGAGTACATCAACTTGTTCTTTGACATCGAGAATAAATTGTCAATTACGCTGGAACTACAGATAGTTTGTTTTGTTCTAGAAAGTCACAGCCGTGAGAAATTAAGTTGCATCATCTTTCCTTCACTTTAACTCTAAGCAAGATATTTGATATGAATAACCACTTTCCCTGACAATTGGAGGGCTTTTCATTAAAGTGCCATATTTTTCTCCATTATGAACCAATGGTGTAATTGAAATGTTCAACTATACTTAAAACAAAACCTTGTCACTTTACGTGGAAAGGGCCATTTTTAGTGACGATGCTTTATTGATGGATATATCTTATATCACAATGCAAAGATATTTTAGTACAGCAATAACTCGTATGTTGATAACATTTTTAAAGGATAAAATGTCACAAGGTAAGTCACAGGAAGGTTATAAAGCAAAATTTGACATTGCATCATATGAGGAAATTTAAGGTTGATGTAAATATCTTGGGCGAAAAGGTAGGGTTTACAGACTGCCTTAAAGTAGCAAAGGAAAATAAAGAGGCAAAAAAGTTCAATAAAGAAGCCCCACATCTAAGAACCTTTTGTGCTGTTTAACAGGAGTCACTAATAGAACCTCTGCTTTTCCTGGTATGTATTAACCACATAAACAAGGGTGGCTATGGTGTAATTTCAAAATTTGTAGATGACCTAAAACTTGGAAGTATGGTGAAATTTATGGCAGGTAGTTATAAGCTTCAAAATAATTTAATGCAGAAAAATGTGAAATGATCTATGTTTTGGGGAGGAATGAGAAGAAATGGAAAACAAAAGGTATCATTCTGAAGGGTTCCTTTGTAGTTCCAAACAATAGGGGGTATGCTACTGAAGCTTATGCTCTTGTGCTCATCCGGACAAATGTATAATTGTCAAAAGCAGCAACACGTTATACCACTAGTTGCAGAACTGACTGTGAGTGGTTGAGGGTTCACATGGATAATGTGAATTCAATGTAGCCCACAGTTCTTTTTTTAATTTAAAAAAGCATGATGCCTGGACATGTCCCTTTATATTTCAGAGGACAAGTCTCTGAGCAAGTATGTAGCTTCAAGCAAGTGTAAATAATAAGCTTATATTGGTTGTTCGTATATTAATTAGATCACTTAGGGTTCTTTTATAAGTGTTGTCAAAAACCAGGATCACATCTAATTTCAAATATGATATTCTGGATTTTGTAAACACACTGTGGTTTAGTACTCTGCTGTTGTGAAAAGCCTGCCATTCTGCACAGAAAAGGGACATATCCAGGCACTGCACCTTTCTCAGATTTAACAAAAATGTGGAGGAGAACAATCACTCCGTGCTAGTAATTTAACTAATTAGATTCAACCTAACAACCAATCAACACCCATTTATCATGCCGTATAAACGTTGATCCCTTTGAAATTTGTCACTCTTGCATCTGTCTTGAAAAGTGAAAAATAAAAAGCTTTGATCGTATGTCTCTTGTTTTCCAACAGTTCAGGAGATTTAGGGAGCACACCAACTTGAGGATCTGAATTTACATAAGTCATTGGAAGGGGCATGGTAGGTTGAGAAAGCAATTGTACAGCATCTGGGATCCTGTGCTTTATAAACAAGACTGCAGAACATAGAACCAAGGGGGAATGCATAAAATATTGGTTCATCCTTAACTAATACTATAATACTATATCTGGGTTTGGCCACCACACAATAGGTGAAGGCATTAGAGGGTGTCCAGAAAACATACAAAAAATTGGTTCGAGGGATGAGAAACTTCAGTTACATGGATGGGCTGGAGATGGGTTGTTGTCCTTGACGAAGAGAATATTATGTGTAGATTTAATAAAGAACTTCAAACTGACTAGTGCTCTGGATAGAGCAGATAGAGAGAAAATATTGCTTCTTTCATAAAGTTCAAGAACCAGAAGGCACTTAGTTAATTTGAGTAGTACAAGAAGCAGCAGTGAAGAGGAAACATATACCCAGGAGTGGTCAGAATCTAAATTGCAACATCTGAGAGTGTTCTGAAGGCAGATTCAGATGTGGTTTTCAAAAAGAAGCAACAGTTACTGGAAAGAAAGGTATTCTCAGGGATATCAGGAGAAGGTAGGGGAATGGAATAAAGTTGCTTTTAAAGACAGTGGAAGCCCAGGCACCAAAAATAGCAAACTAGGTCAGCATTGTCTCCAGGGTCAGACAGAATGCAGGGCAACAGTTAACGATGTACTGCATCCTGCAAGAGTATGTGCTGGCATCTTCTGTCTGCTACCTCACATTCACTCAAACTCTATCGCTGCAGACAAACCTCACTAGCACTCATTGACTTCCAACCTCACTGTGCATGCAGCATCTCCACACATTGCCTCTCACCCAGCATTCGCCACAATCGCAAATTCTTCCTGTCCTCTGGCTAAAACGTTCTGCAATCCATACCAAACATTGGCAGCCTCAATGTAAATGGAGAGTGAGTTTGCACCGAGCAATGATGTTTTAAGGTGCACCCTGTGTAGATGCATGAGCTGGTTTGTGTCTGTGTGGGCAAAGTGACCTGGCAAAAGCATGCAGGTCATAGATGTCATTGAACCTAAATGTGAAGTCCTGAAAGGCTGAAGTGGAACTCCAAGTTCAGCCATGATCCTGGTGTGAGATTGGTTGCTTGTTGATATTGACTTTGGAGGACAAGGGATGAAGAAGGACACTGTCCAGAGAGAATTTAAGGACATGCTGATGAAAGGACATTAAAATGGAGGCCTAGAAAAGCACCCACCAGGTAACCACTCAAGTTGGGAATTGTCACCGGCTAGTTTCTCAGAAGAGGGACTATCTATAAAGTGGTTGAGTTGGGGTATTAATGAGATGCAAATGCATAGAAATATGACAGTTGCTGCTTATCACTGAGATTCTGATCTTGCATTGAAACCTTGGGGGAAAATTTGAATATTTTTTCTTAATGTCGAGAATCAGACTTTTTTCATTTTGCCCTGTTTTCCCACATTTCAAATCATTGTCCATGTGTTCAGTTGTTTCCAGCTCAAACAGAACTTAAAGTATTTGGCGACAGAGATAAAAAAAAGTATCCTATAAATGAATATCATCATTAAAATCATGAACGTGTTGACTTGTTGTGCTCATAGAGTTGAATTAGGTAATCACATAGTGAATATTGTTGAGTTTTCACCAGAAAAATAAAGCAGCTAACATCATCATTTCTGTGATACCTTGACTGTTGAAAGTTTGGCACCAAACGCAGAAGTGCAATTAGTTTTGTGACATGCTTTACAAAGAATCTTTTTGTTTTCTTTCTGTACCTGGAATATGCTTTGCCCATCCAATGATGACCACCAGTTCTCGGTCAGCCAGGTCACACAGTGTAGTAAGGGCCTTGATGTCACTCTCTGGAATGGTGGGATCAGGCATGGCATAGATTTTCTCTGGCTCAGCCACAAGCAAGTGTGAGACAATCTTGTTGACTAGAATAGAAGGCACAGGCAAAAGAAAGCAAGAAACGTTTGCGTCAGTTTAGACAGCCTCATCACTCAGGGAATTGAGTAGCTGCAAGCAGTATCTCTTGGTAAATCTTATTTAATGTTGCCTTAATTAGAATCAATACAACCCAATTTTCATCAAAATGGCTTTGTTATGCACAAATAATCAATCAGGATCCAGAAAACCTCTCAGACTACATCCAAGGTACAAGACATACTGCACTTCCTAACACAAGTTGAAAATTGACCATGTATTTTATAAATGTTGCTTTTTTGGATAAGTTGCTAATTAAATAAATGAAGAAAATTAACACAACAGCTTTTCGATAATGAGTAATGATAAGCAAGTACTAAGATTCGCCAGAATAAATGGCACACAGAACAACGCATTCTTATTAAGATTCGGCTGTGTTAAGGAGGAGAAAGGATTGCTAAAAAAGAGAAATTAAGTATTTAGTAAAGCTAAATAGGCATCAAGAAATTTATGTCCTTTTAAGCTGACCTTTTTTTAATATAAGCTTTAAACACCTTACCTAGCAATTTTAACGAGGGGGCGGAATTAAACGTACGTCTCATAAATCACGAATATCAAGTTAAATATGACCACAGACATCTCCGATAGTCAGCTGTGTACAGACCTTTGTACTTTACGACCAGATGAGGTGTTTAGTCAAGTGGCTTGACAGACAGACATTACAGTTAATTGTTTGCCTGGATTAGTCTACAATAGGAAGTGATTCAAATTTTGAAAATACTACAGTGGCATAGGAAATGTACTGGGCAATATGACTTCAATATTTATTTATTGTCAGAAAGTATTTGAGAACAAGACTTTAAAAAAAATCCACTGCTGGTTCCTCTGAATTTTATATAAAATCTATGGCAACTTAAGATGATGTCACATCTCACAAAGCAAGAAGTGAACACTATTCATTTGTGAGTGATCTGTCTGAAGGCAGGTCCCATGGCTCATTGATGAGTCACCCTGAGCTGTTGTTCCTTGGCAAGTTTTGCCAAGAGTGATTTCACATTGCCTTCACTCTCAGGGCAAGATAAGGAATGATAGAATTGTTACAGAACAGAAGGACGCTAGTCAGCCCATCCTGTCTGCACCACTCTCCTATGATCTTCATGATTTCAACATTCTCCTGATTCTTCTCCATTCTTGTGCACATTTTTTTTCTTTTAAAATAATGATCCAATACCCTCTTGAATATCCTAAATGACTCTGCCTCCACCAGGTTTCCTGCCAGTGCATTCCAGACCTGAACCATCCATTGCATGAAAACATTTACTTGCACATCACTGTTGTCATGTTTACAAATCACTTGAATCTGTGCCCTCTCATTCTCAATCCTTTTATGATTTTGAAAGCTTCTATCAGATCTCTTTGAGCATTCTTCTCTCCAACAAGAAGAACAGTCCCAACCTTTCCAATCTTTCCTCATAACCAAAGTTTCTCTTGTCTGGAACCATTTTTGTAAGCCTCTTCTGCCTGCTCTCCAATGTGTTCACACGCTTCCTATAGTGTGGTGGCCAACACTGTACACAATTATTCCAAAAATTACAACTTTTCTCACAAGTCTGCTTTGTGGCGCTATGTCAAATACCTTTCAAAGTTCATGTATACTGCATCAACATTAACCTTTCTGGTATCTCTTTTAAAAGCTCCTTAATGCTATTCAAACACAATTTCCCATTTAGAAATCCATGCTGGCTTTTCACAAACAACTCAGCTTTTCCCATGAGACTATTAATTCTAATATTTCTAGAAGTTTCAGCAGCACGAAAGTTTAGCTGAGACTGTAATTGCTGGGCTTATCCTCACAGCCTTTTTGAACAAGGGCACAACGTCATCAATTCTCCATTCCTCTGAAAACCTCTCCAACTATAGGGAAAGATGAACAAATATGGCCAATGCTCTGGAAATTTCTCCTCTCTCTTCCTTCAATACCCTTGGAGATGGGCTTCATGTTTTCCTTAGCTAGAACAGGAAATTAATCTGTGCTGTTGGCATTATTCTTCATGCTAGCCATATAGCCAACTCTGCTAACCAGCTCGTTGAATATATTAACATCCATTTTCATAAATTTAGTATTGTTTACCCTAAGATCCACCATATTACATTCTTATATACTTCAATGAAGAAATCTGACAAGTAGGTTGCACACCCTTAAGTACTACAGACATCTGCTTTTTTTGAATTTTTCAGATTAACTAAATAAACCAAGTTTTGTTCCTTAAATTAAAATTAAAACTTTATAAAGAATTTATCATTTTAAACACTTAAGGCTTTTTGGAAAAAAAAATGCTAAGCATTTTCAGTTATTTGGATAGTATATATATATTAAAATTTTGATTCTGATGGACAAGACTTCATTGCAAAATATTAATATAATGTAATTTACAGAAATGTAAATGTGAAGGCAGTATTTCATGAATATGGTATATTATACCACCCTTGTAAAAGTGTGAGCTCTAGTCCAAGTAACATCTGAAATTCCATGAATTGCTTTCAGCTATACTTAATTATTTATTAGTTAATAGAAGAAATATACTGGAAAATATAAACAGCCACTGCCTTTCCATGGCTATCCACAACTATGCTCAAAAATCACACAAGACATGCAATAAAATTATAGTATCACTCTCATGGTCAAAAGAATTATTAATATGGGCCCATACATGTACGATTTTAAAGTACTTGCTAATAAAAATATAAATCCAATCAACTTAAAAGAAATAATCTAGTTATTCAATCAGTTTTGAAATGTAACATTAATGATATTTTGTACCATATTTATTTTCTGTGGTCTTTGTTAACTGTCACATAAAGACATAGGCGAGAAAGCACATTTAACATGCACTTTCTTGATGGCAAAGGCTCATCATAAAAGCTTAAAGATTTATAAAGACAATATCCAGCTTATGCAGGATTTGTAATCTTCATTCTAGTGTTTTGAATTTAACACTATGGTTAGCTTAGAAGCTCAGAGGAAACATACCACAGATATGTTTAATACTGTCAATGTTCCACATCGTTTAATAGTCCTCATTTTAAATCACAGACATGGGGCCACAAGTACAAACAAAATGACAATTTTAAAGCTATTTAGGACTTTTAGGAAATCACAAAATAAAATAAAATCTCTCTGATATGTCCAATCTATCTTTTACTAACTAAATTACAAATCAAAATAAAACAGATTTGCAGTGCATTGCTGCGAAAAGCTTTGTCTCTTTAATTGAACAGTATACAAAAAAATATATGGACAATTCAAAATATTTCCACATGGCTGTACATCATTTTTCACAAAGTACACCAGCTACCCCTGATGAAAAATAAACTCTGGCGATTTATAAAATGGAGACTGGATTAGCTTTGCCTATTATCACTCCCATCTGTTTGCAAACTCTTTGACTGGTTGTGTGTGCAGGGTGAGTATACCGAAATAGATAAGACATGTCATTGTTTCATTAGATTATAAATTAATGTGCTGAAGCTTTATATGTTAATGGACATCCTGTACAATATAATATAAATTAATTTGTTGTCCTCACATGGCTTTTTGGCTGGCTGAACCAGCTGAGGGTTCAAGTAAGGGCTGTTCTCTGCATCTATCCTGCGCTTATACTTCTGCCGTCCTCCACGTACTCTATCTAAGCGCACGCCTGGAAAAGAACAAAAATAATGTTTAATAAATACAAGAGAAATATAATTGTTCATTACCAAATCAATGGTGCACCACAGAACATAGAACAGTACAGCACAGAACAGGCCCTTCAGCCCACGATGTTGGATGATCTGAATTAATACTAGGTTAATTTTCTTAAGGGGCTCCAAAAATGACATACTATATAAAACTTTAAAAAAACACATTTTTTAGGACAAGTAACTTGACAATAAGCTAATAATTGCACGTTCATTTGTACCTGTACAATATGGGTTAAAACAGATTTTAAATTGTGTTATCAGTAAAAAGCAACATAATCAATGCATTGCTAGCAAGTTCAAAACAAATCCAACAAAGCATTTTAAAATAAAATAATGTGCATGGTATTTTATCTCTATATGCCTTCCCCTCAATTAGAAATTACTTCAAATAGTAGCCAAAGTTCTAGATAGCTCGCTTGTTTTCAGAAGAGACATACTGTAATGCATTCTATTGTGATAGTAAAAAGATTTTGGAAAGATATTCCTATGAAAAATAAGACAAGCACCTTGAAGGAAAATAAGCTTCCAATGGAACTATTTCCTAGCCAAAACATACCAATCACATACTGTCAATAAAAATATTACCAAGTTATTTGTGCTGAATCAAGAGGCAGAATTTTACATTGATAACATTTTCTATTTTAAATTACATTTTAAACAGATGCTCCATGTAATTGTGCTTATCTTGATGATCTTCACTTACTTTCTGAATAAAGTACAAACTTTTCTAATGATAGACAGTGTAAAATGCCAGAATATTTAGGGCAGATAAATAGAACTATAATTTTAAGTCAATTGTATTTGTAGCATTCTATAACTGTTTAATGAAAGATGAAATTATGGTTTATACTAAATCCAAGCAGGCTCACTGCCTTAAGGACAATCTATCCTTTTAATTTATTGACATCAAAAGAAGTCTAATTTAATTATATTAAATTTCTCCTGGGAATATGTGTCACCACGGAAACCAGCTAACAGGAAGTGTCAATGAATTTGTTTTGTTGTTGCTTTGAATATAACAGCAACTTTGAAAAATGTTGCATGGTTCAGAACTGTCTGAATTTTGCCAATCATTCACATCACCAGCATGAAATGGGCTGCCTACAAGAGCCCACAACAGGTCAGAGGTTTTAATTGAACAACATCTCTTTCTGTCGTTCCGACAAAAGGCAAGCAGGAAAAATGACTCTGGCAAGATAGCTCAGAGTCTAGCAATGTCCAATTTCTCATTAGGTCTAAGCAGCTATCTAGCTGCTAATGCTGACAAGCCTTGAACCTTTTATTTTTGCTCAGAAATTACTTTGGCAGGAACAGGAATACAGCTTCATCACAGACGCCTGACTGCTGTTGCATTAACCTGAATGAGACCTCAAAGCCTGGTGATTCGGTGTGGTGGAAATGTGCCCGAATGCAACATGTACAAGGCTTTTGTTATCCTGGCAGACACTCAGAGCAAGGGGAAGGCACCACAAAGTTGTGCACATTAATAACCTGATTATTTGTCTCTGCACACATGTATCAATTGGGAAAGGCACAGAAGAAAGTAACTCATTTCCTAAACTGCAAATAAAAGACAATTACCAAGCAAGTAGGTTATTACATATGATGCTACATGTGCCAAAACTGTCACACTCAAACTTCAATGCAAGTCATATACGGAAGTCAGGAAACACCAAAATGTTTCTTCCTGAATTATCTGGCTCTCATCTTCACTGTTCTGCAATAGAAATAGATAGCACTGATCTGTTGTGCCTCAAATAGAGAAGTAGGATATGTCGAAGAATGTGAAGGTAAATTGGACATATTTGGACATATGGGGTATTGAAGTGAGAGGCACAGGAGCATTTGAACACACTTTCCATGGCATGAATCTTCTCCTGTGCAGCACCCATTAGCTCCACTGATGTTTCTTCTTCATCTGCTGAGATCGTAGGATAGCTGTAATATGTGCACTTGCAGTGTTATTGGAAATCTGAGTTACGCCTATGCAGCTGCAAGTTGCATTGTTCAGTATCCTGCCCTATAAATACTTAAGAAGCAGTGAAATTCAGTTATATAAATTTAGGATCTGATTTGGGTTCTAATACTTCATTCCTATGAACTGAAGGCTGTGCTGCTATTTTGTCCAGTGCTCGGTCAGTAAATAGTGTCTGCAGCATTTACAGACTTAGAAATATGATTGTACCTAAAACTGACTCAAGTAGGATGCAGCAGAGGAGACGAGTCCACCAGCACACCCTCAAATAAAGTGTTCTAGTCATTATAGCTATTTTGCCAAGTTGGCTCGCAATGTGGCTTTATTTTATCTTACCCTATACCCCTTTACATGACATTCTATTTAACATGGACTGTTTAGTATCTGGTGTGAAATGTCTAGGTCACAACATCTAAATTTTAACTAGAACAAAACAGAAAAACATTCAAAATCATAGTACCTGCACTGCAAAATCTTATTGTTGCTATACCACAGAAGTTATTAGCTAACGATATTTATTATCTTCATCTCACTGGAGAAATTTCATTTTAATGTTCTTTTACATACTGAAATGGAGTTTAATATTTCACGTTAAAGGATCTAAATCTAACTGGGATGCTCCTATAGGTCAAAACAAAGTTGCTTATAAATGGCAGTAGAAAGGAATGTGCCAAATGAATGACACATGACAACTGTTTAATAAAAGAACATTGGGTAAAAAAACAATAAGAAAATTCCATTTTACCATGATTCTCAGACTTATATACTTGTAAAGAGTTTATTTGTTCTGATAAAGCATCATGTGTTTCAGTACTTAGTGACATGTATGGGCAAAACATTTAGAAGGCAAATGATCAGATTCGATAACTGTTGGTCCTTTTAACACGATCACTTTAAAATTATGAGAAAGGTATGTGAAAGAATCTGTATTTGTGGGTGTCCTCAGAACTGAGTCTTTCAAAGGTTCTTGTTTAGAGTGAGATGTATTTTTGTAATACTACTGCTATATTTAGGCAATCAAGATTTTGTACACATTCCCTCCCTAAAGCATCCGCACCACTGTAGTGTCAGTCCAAGTAACATCACCAAACTAGAGCTCTGTTCAGTCACTAAAGTTCTGAGGCCTGTTATAGAGCTGTTGGGTGAAGTTAGTTCTGTGCACAACTTAAGTAGACTGATGATCACTTGAATAAGTCTGTGTTAAATCTACTGGATGAAAGAGGTGTTTCACTACTTTGATTGCAGTGACTTACTTTACGACTAACACATACTATACTGTTGTTAAAAGTAATGGTTAACTCTCTGCCCTGAGTGAAAGACATGCTTCTTTACCCATCCTTCAACTAAAACAGTATTCAATATCTTTCATTTGGGTTCATGAATCCTTCGTGATAAACTAAAATGGTGCCATGTAACCAATGCAGTCAAATGTAGTTTACATTTAGAGGCTTTTAAATTATAATATACTACAGGAACTTTTAAGTGGGCATCTAAAGTGTATTTGTAAAGAATGTAACAGCAGAACATTTAAAATACATAATAACAGATGATGTGAGTGGCATGGTGGCTCAGTGGTTAGCACTGTTGCATCACAGCACCAGGGACCTGGGTTCAATTCCACCCTAGGATGACTATCTGTGTAGAGTTTGGACATTCTCTCTCTGTGTCTGTGTGGATTTCCTCCAGGTGCTCTGGTTTCCTCCCACAGTCCAAAGATGTGCAGGTTGGGTAGATTGGCCGTGCTAAATACAGTGTGCAGATTAGATGGATTAGCCATAAGAAATGCAAGGTGATAGGGAGTGGATCTGGTTGGATGCTCTTTAGAGGGTTGGTGTGGACTCAACAGGTGAAATGGCCAGCTTCCACACTGCAGGGATTCAATGAATGTTCTATTCTATGAATGATCAAGCAGAGTCAGCATAGCTTCACAAAAGAAAAATTATGAGTGTCAAAGTTATCAGAGTTTTTTTGAAGAGGTAGCAAGCAGGATGAACAAAAGGGAAACAAAAGGGTAACATATATGGATTTCCAGAAGGTGTTTGATAAGGTACCACAGGCTAAGCTACTTAATAAGAACAGAGTCTATGATGTTTGAGGTAGTGTATTTACATGGATAGAGACTGTCAAACTAAGATGACAGAGAGTTGGAGTAAGGGGGTTATTTTCAGGATCGCAACCTGCAACTAGTGGAGCTTCACTGAGATCAGTGTTGGTATGATCACAATCATTTACAATAAGTGTTAATGTCTCGGATGAGTTAAGTGAATGTATGAAAGTCAAATTTACAGATGACACAAAAGTAGATGGAAAGCTAATGGTGAAGACATGACGGAGAGTCTGTAGATGGATACAGATAGGTTAAGCAGGTGGGAAAAGTCCTAACAGATGGAATATAACGACATGGGAAAATGTGAGGCTCAGCACTTGGGCAGGAACATTTGAAGAGCTGAATATTACTTAAGTGGAGAAAGACTGCAGCAAGCTTCAGCACAGAGGGATTTGGGACTACTGTACGTGCGCTTAAATTACAAAACAAAACTGGCATGTAGCTGGTAACAGAGAAGACAAATACATTGTTGAAACTAAACAGAGAATGCTGGAAAACCTTCCAGATCTGGTAACATCTCTGGAGAAGGATACTTTTAAAATTGAGATTGGCATTCTCTGTCTTTGTTTTGAATTTCCAGCATCTGCAGTAAATGGAACACTGACTTTTATTTCAAAATGTATGGAATATGAAAACAGGGAGTCTTGCTAAAGCTATATAAGAGCACTAGACAGATTACAGCTAGAATACTGCAAACAGTTTTGGGCCTCTAAAACATAGGAAAAATATACTAGCATTTGAGGCAGTTCAGACAAGGTTCGCTTTATTGATCTTGGTATGGCTGGTTTTCCTTCTGAGGAGAACTGAGTAAGTTTTGTTTGTACTCATTGGAGTTTAGAAGAATGAGAGGCAATCTTACTGAAACATACAAGATTCTCAGAAAATTTGGTATGGTAGTTTGTGAAATACAGTTTTGAATTAAATATAATAATGTAAAAACTTTGAGTTTGAATGAGTTAAAGGAGTCTGTTTAGCATGGGGGTAAAGTGGCACATCAGATACAGCTCACTTTTTTAAAGTTAATAGTGCTGATCAAAATAGCCGCTATTCTATCTAACCTTGTTCTGTCACTAACACAGATCTCGTAGAGCTTTCTCAGATTTTATATATATGAAAGAAAACAGCTGAAAATAATTTTCAACTTTGACAGGTCTGAAAATGACATTTAAGGATTTTTAAAAACTAATTCTAAATAGATTGTTTTAAGCATTAATTTCAAAATTACAGAAGCATGTTCAATTAGCATCAGCTGAATTCCTGTTTGGAATGTACAAGTAAATGTGGTTAAGTGAAGAAGTTACTTCCAGAGGTGCAGATTACTGGATCTTTAACAGTCTGCTCTATGTATTGACTTGTATTGGCAAATCTTGATAAAATGAAGTTGAAATTCGCTGCTTGACGCAATAAGGCATTTGTAGAAAACAATAAATTCACAAATCACCCGGCATAAACAGGAAGGCAAGAACTGGTGTAACTGGGCTAGACCTGGCTGTACTTGCTACATCCATCAATTCAGTGAGCCTCAAAGTCAAAACTTTTTTAAAACTTACGTCAGCACATGAATTATTGTTTTAACTGGTATGAAACTTATTCCACTATAAATGTCGAAGGTTTTAGCACTTGCTCCCATTATAACTTGCACAAAATATTTTGACTCCCGGATTTTATATAGCAGATCTCCACTTTTCACAAACAAGATGAGAAAACACAGAACATTAACAGATCAGATGAACAATAAAGGAACATGGATTGAAAATATCACTTCTTTTCACCTTTAATTAAATGCTCTCAGATCTTTTTATCAGAAGTTGTAGAGTGAAAAACCACACTTGGTTTATATTTTAAAATGATCAAGTTTACAGGAGGCACATGATCAGCAGTAAAAATTTTTACAAGGCTGGTTTTTAATTCTATGGGTCACATGGAATCCTGCAAGGCATCTACAACAATTTATAATTAACAAACATGTTTTAGTCTGTGTTCAAGTAATGCCCCATTTTGCGTATTGTTTTTTGATGTAAATGGAATCAGGCAACAATAAACAAATGTTTTACATTTTAATTTTCAGGTTATTCAAATAGCACAATTTAGCAAACTCAACCTCTTCTCTCTTCATTTTTCTTCCTCTCCATTCCCCAGAGGTTCAGCAATTCACTTTGGGAGAAAATCTATCGTTAACTGAAATGACTTGTTTCTATATCCTACGGCTTCGATGCAATAGCATTAGAATTACTGGATGTATGCCCTATCCCTGACTAGTCCTTATTCTACCCTTTCACCTGACATACATTCTTAGAGGACCGTAACTACATGACTGCCTGTTTGCATGAGTTTTTTTTTTCTTGCTGTGTCACAACATTTAATTTTATAACATTTTCCACTTATATATTGACTTTTATTTTTATTTTGAATTGTACAATACATCTTTTAAAATACGGCATCCTAACAGGTGATTGAACATCTCTGTGAAATATCCATCACTCGGAAAAAATATAAAACTTCTTCCTATTTTGTTTATCCAAGTACAGGTACAATGCACTTGTTATTAAGAGATGATGCTTGATAGCATTCAGTATGCAATACTGAAATGTTTCTGACCTAATATGTTGCTATGTTGGAATGGGCTAAGTTATGATAAAGCCAACAATTTAGCTTTGACAATAAGAAGTATCCAAGAGCCCTTTTTATCTCTCACACTGTTTGAGATGAGTCTATTAAAATTTATGTTTATGTTTGACATAGATTGTGATTATAATTTTTAAATTTGGCATTGAAATTTTAAGAAATTATAAATCAATGTTTCAATGGCTAGGAAACCATCTGTAAATGATATACAGACAACAACACAAATATATCATGGACAGGAATCAACCATACAGTTTTTCAGTGAGTCAGAATAGAAAATTATTTAGATCACAATTAGTTTAAAATAAAACCTTTTCATCTTAAACCAAATATAATTATACATTTTCTACATTTTTTTTCTCTTCAGATGTCTTCGAATACACAATTTGGAAGGGTCACTGTCTTGTTGTCTTGAACTACAGTGATAATGAACTTGCCAATGTATTACCACGTGAGTCTGATCAGAGTTATGTGTTGGGTTTCAAACTTACACTGTCCACTTGAAACCCAGCAAAGTTCAAGATGACAGAATTTAGACATAGAAGCAGGGCATGCATTATATCTTACACTGCTGAGTCATCTACTAATATGTAACTATTGACACAAAAGCTTAATTTTCAGTTAATAGAGAATACGATGTTTGTCTCTTTTACTGTCGAGCATTTTTAAAAAAAGTTACACATACATTTTATGTCACAATGGCAGAGCTCATTGCTACTGGGGTGAAATACCAAACTCCAAGATTAACATACTACAGCCAATAACATAAGACTGCAATTTTAATACATAGGTTTCAAAATCTTAATATGGCACTGATTTTTTTTTTTAAATGCATAGTCTGCTGTATATTATCAGTTTTACATATGAGAGAATTCAATTTTTAAACCAGGTCAACAAAAAGTAATTTGGAAGCAACATTAGAATAAATAAAATTTGTGGTGAACAGAGTTTAAGTTAAAACAGATAGCTGCATAAGAGACACTGAAGATCTTTGTCAATCAATATAGATGCAGTGCACGTTGGAACTCTCTGAGGTAATCTCCTGCAGGGACTAAACCTTCCAAATGACTCCCTCTCATTAAAGACCAACTAAAATCTAGTTTCATGCTAGATTTGGAATCGCATAAAGCTTGATTACTGATGTAGTTTGCATTGGATCCACACCTTTCTCTCCTCACCCTATGCACATGTTACAACACTGTCCAGTCTAATAAAGACTTCTGTCACAGTAGTTGCCTTCATCTTTTGAGTCACATTCTTCTCTCCAAGTAACACTGCCAATTTCACTCACAGAAAATGAGCTCACACTTGATTTCTGTCTGCAGAAAAACTCCAGGATCCCAGTCTGGAGTAGGAACAAAAAGGAATAGACTGCAAGTCATCTATTTCTTTTGTTCTATTGGGGCTAAGTTCAATACACTTGACAAAGGGTGAAGAGATTGCAACATGCAATTAACCAATGTCCATTCAACATGAAGATTAACTCAGGAGGAGGCCCAAAATCAGAAGCTAGCATCAGTTAAGACTAGCCTGCAGTACATCAAACCAATGTGCACTTCTAAAAGGGGTCATGCATCACTGAAGCACTGGTAGTTCTTCCACAACTGACTCTGATCTGGAAAATTATGAAGAATGACAGTACCTCAGAGAAAGTGGGCATAAGGACATAGAATCAGAAGAGGGCCTTTCTGCCCCAAGCTTGGGCCACCATTCAATACAATCATGGCTGATCCACTTCAGGCCTCAACAACGCTTTTGTGTCAACTATCATCATGGCCCTCAGCATCCTGTTATTAGAAAATCTATCCATCTCCTTATTAAGTACTTGCTGTGATCCAGCTTCCTCAACTCTCTATGGTAGAGAATTCCAGACATTCACTACTCTCTGGAAGAAGTAAGTCTTTGAGCTCAGTTTTAAAAGAGTCTCTTTATCCTGTAACCATGTCCTCTAGTTTGAGACTTTCACATTAGTGGAAACATCTTCTCTTTACCAAGGACATCACGTTAGCGATTTTCCAATCTGCTGGAATCTTTCCAGAATCCAGTGAGGGTGTTAAAACCTTTTGATGTTGCCCAGGACACTGTAGTGGAGCATGTATAAGGAAGGAAGAAGCAACCAAAAGGGCACCAGACACACACTCATGAGGCAGATAGTTAGGGAGGTGAAAGCCAAGAGCCAAATTTTGAGGATTTGAATGCATTGTCACAAGAAATTCACAATTACAAATCTGAAAGACATTTGGATAAGTACATAAATAGGAAAGGTTTAGAGGGATATGGGCCTGGAGCAGGCAGTTTAGTTTGGGATTATGTTTGGCATGGACTGGTTGGACCAAAGGGTCTGTTGCCGTATTATATGACTGTAAGTGACCAAATTCAGTGAATATATTTCAAATCTGCACCACATACCTTAGCCAGGGCTCAATTCAGCAAATTTACAACCTTGTATTTGGGAATGAGCCTGGCCAGGTGACTGAAATTTCAGCTGGGGAGCATTTTGGAACAGTAATCATAATTCATTAAGGTTTAAAATAGTTATGTTTAAGGACAACACTAGTTCTCGGGTGGAAATGCTAATTTGGGTGGAGGGGGAGGCTAATTACAACATTATTAGGCAGGAACTGGAGAAATTAAATTGTGGGAGCAGCTGTTTGAGGGTAAATCCACATCTAACATTTGGGAGTCTTTTCAAGGAAGGATCGAAGTTCCAGCCCAGCATGTACCAGTGAGGATAAAAAATAAGGATGGCAGGATTTGGGAAACCCTGGACGACATGAGATATTGAAAGGCTAATCAAAAAGGAAAAGGAAGCATATGTCAGGGTTAAGAAACTGAAATCAGACAAGGCCCTTGAGGATTATAAAGAAAACAGGAAAGAAATTAAACGAGGAATTACGAGGGCTAAAAGGGCCATGAAATGTCCTTGGCAAGCAGGATTAAGGAAAATCCCAAGGCACTTCATATGTACATTAGGAGCAAGAGAGTGTAGCTAGGAAAAGTGTATGTCCACTCAACTTCAACGTAGGGAATTTACACATGGAGCCAAAGTGGATGAGGTCCTTAATAAGTACTTTGCATTGGTATTCATCAATGGTATACTGATATTCTAGGGCATGTGAATTTTGAGGAGGAAGTCTTGAAAAACATTAAGGTAGATAAGTCCCCACAGCGTGATGGAATCTATCCTAGAATACTGAGGGTGGCAAGGAAGGAGATTGCTCAAACCTTGACAGAGATCTTTGGGGCAACTTTTTCACGCAGAGGGTGGTACGAGTATGGAATGAGCTGCCAGAGGATGTGGTGGAAGCTGGTACAATTGCAACATTTAAGAGGCATTTGGATGGGTATATGAATAGGAAGGGTTTGGAAGGATATGGGCCAGGTGCGGGCAGGTGGGACTTGATTGGGTTGGGATATCTGGTCGGCGTGGACGGGTTGGACCGAAGGGTCTGTTTCCGTGCTGTACATCTCTATGACTCTATGACTCTTTAACCACAAGCAAGGTTTGAGAAGACTAGAGAATAGGCAATCTTGTCCTTTGTTTAGGAAGGGCAAAAGGATAATTCAGGAAAGTATAGGCCTGTGCGCCTTACATCTGTGGTAGGGAAATTATTGGAGAAGATTCTTAGGGACAGGATTTACTCACATTTGGAAAAGAATGCTTAGTTATCATGACTTTGTGCAGGGGAGGTCCCAAATTTGATTGAGTTTTTTGAGCGAGTGACAAAGATGATTGATGAGGGTAGAGCAGCAGACACTGTCAAAGGCTTCATTCAAGTCCATGTAGACAATGTACCTCATGATAGGCCGGTCCAAAAGATAAAGTCACAAGTGATCCACAATGAGTTGGCAAGTTGAATACAAAATTGGATTGGTCATAGAAAACAGGCTAGCTGTGGAGGGGTGTATTTAGAGGATGTAACTCTGAAGATGGACAAGGGAGATCCAGTAGATGTAGTGTCCCTGGACTTTCAGAAAGCTTTTGATAAAGTCCCACAGAGGAGGTTAGTGAGCAAAATTAGGGCACATGGCATTGGGGGCAAAGTACTAACTTGGATTGAAAGTTGGTTGGCTGATAGGAAACAAAGAGTAGTGATAAACGGCTCCATTTCGGAATGGCAGGCAGTGACCAGTAGGGTACCGCAGGGATCAGTACTGGGACCGCAGCTTTTTACAATATATGTTAATGATATAAAAGATCGTATTAGTAATAACATTAGCAAATTTGCTGATGATACAAAGCTGGGTGGCAGGGTGAAATGTGATGAGGATGTTAGGAGATTACAGGGTGACCTGGACAAGTTAGGTGAGTGCTCAGATGCATGGCAGATGCACTTTCACGTGGATAAATGGATCCTTATCCACTTTGGTGGCAAGAACAGGAAGGCAGATTACCACCTAAGTGGAATCAATTTAGGTAAAGGGGCAGTACAGAGAGATCTGGGGGTTCTTGTACACCACTCAATGAAGGTAAGCATGCAGGTACAGCAGGTAGTGAAGAAGGCTAATAGCATGCTGGCCTTCATAACAAGAGGGATTGAGTATAGAAGCAAAGAGGTTCTTCTGCAGCTGTACAGGGCCCTAGTGAGACCACACCTGGACCATTCCTGGAATGGCGGGACTACCTTATGCTGAAAGACTGGAGCGACTGGGCTTGTGTACCCTTGAGTTTAGAAGATTGAGATGGGATCTGATTGAGACATATAAGATTATTAAAATTTGACACTCTGGAGGCAAGAAACATGTTTCCACTGATGGGTGAGTGCCGAACCAGAGGACACAGTTTAAAAATACGGGGTAGACCATTTAGGACAGAGATGAGGAGAAACTTCTTCACCCACAGAGTGGTGGCTGTGTGGAATGCTCTGCCCCAGAGGGCAGTGGAGGCCCAGTCTCTGGATTCATTTAAGAAAGAGTTGGATAGAGCTCTCAAGGATGGTGGAATCAAGGGTTATGGAGATAAGGCAGGAACAGGATACTGATTAAGGATGATCAGCCATGATCATATTGAATGGTGGTGCAGGCTCGAAGGGCAGAATGGCCTACTCTTGCATCTATTGTCTATTGTGTTTTTTGACTGAAGGTCTATGAGCAATAGTATTCCACAACGACCAGTGCTGGGACTTCTTGATGGTAATATATAAATGATCTGGACGAAAATGTAGGTGGGTCTGGTCAGTACCTTTGCAGATGTCATGAAAATTGGTGGATTGATGGATAGTGAGGAAGGCTGTCAAAGTATACAGGAGGATATAGGTCAGTTTCAAAATTGGGCACAGAAGTTTAATCTGGACAAGCACGAGGTGATGACTTTTGGAAGGTCAAATGCAAGAGGAAAGTATATGGTAAATGCAAGACCTTTAGGAGCATTGATATATGGAAGGATCCCTGGAGTGCAAGTCCATAGCACCCTGAAAGTGACAACACAAGCAGATAAGGTGGTAAAGAAGGTGTATGACATGCTTGCCTTCATCAGTCAGGGCACTGAGTATAAAAGTTGGCAAATCATGTTGCAGTTGTAAAAAACCTCAGTTCGGTCACATTGGGAGTACTGTGCACAGTTCTGATCGCCACACTATGGGAAGGATATGGAGGCTTTGGAGTGAATGTAAATGCATTATTTTCCTTACAGCTTCAGAGGCTGAGGGGGTGACCTGATGGAAGCATGTAAAATTATGAGGGGCATGAAAGAAGTGGACAGTTGGAGTCTATTTCCCAAGGTGGAAATACTAGGCAGCATACATTCAAGGTGAGAGACAAAGGTTTAAAGAAGATGTGCAAAGCACACATTTTTTACACAGAGTGTGGTAGTACCTGGAACATGCTATCAGGAGAGGCGGTAGAAACAGAGATGATAGTAACATTTAAGAGGCATTTAGACAGACACGTGAATACACAGGGAATGGAAGGATATGGGACATGTGCAGGCAGATACAATGAGTTTAGAAGGTATCATGATTGGTGCAGACATGATGGGCCAAATAGCCTGTTCCTGTGCTGTACTGTTCTACGTCCTGTGAAAAATCTCTATCGAATAATCTCTATAAATCAGATTCCATATTTTGGAGGGTTTTTCCTTCACTGAGAAAGATTGTTGAGGTTTCTTTGTTTTAAATCTTCCTTCTCGTCTTCCTCCTGCTCCTCCTACACAAACACTCACTCTATCCAAAGGTTACTCGCTTATCGTGAGGTGGTGCAGCTTGCAGCAGATGACTACGAGTCTGAACACCCACTCTACTGAGGGCTGCAGGGCTCCTCCACAGCAGTTCAGGACTGCAAGTGTTGTTTGTGCAACTCAATGAGATAATCTATTGCATTTCATGTGACAACTTGGCCTTCGTTGTATACAAGCTATGCCTGTGGATACTCAGTACTAGTTACACCCTTTTGTACAACCGATTGCGTGGTTTGCAAAATACTGAACGGGCCTGCGCATGTCCTCCTCTTTTACCACCAATATCCAGTGTGGCTAGCTTATGACACAGCCTGATTTGACAAGGAGCTGTTGACTTAGTGAATGCTTGGCGTTTCCCCCAACTTACGGCTGAAAAGGCCTGAATATGAAAATGATTCCAACCTTCTGTGGCTAGCTTCAGGCCAGTGCCTCAGTCTCTCTCTGGCAAGTCCATACCTATTCCAGATGGGATCAACCTCATCATTTAATCTGACAATGGTGCCATTAGTCAACCAAATTGTTTTCCCTTTTCACTCAACGTAGGTAAAATGTCTAAGCTCTCAGCATAGAAATGGTTGATTTTATCCTCTACTATAAATTGCATAAAGAGCTGAATTTTCTTCTGGATGGGAGAAGACTAAGTTTTTCTTTAATTTTGAATAATACATGTGAACATGTGTGACAGATTTATTTCTGTTCAGCAGGGTAAGGGTTAGTACTTTCCAACACGCATGAAAAGATTCAATTAATACTAATGAAGAGTGCAATTATTTCAATTTATACCACTGATTAATTGTGAAGCACAATGAATATCAATGGCATAAACAAACATGACAGCCAAACCTTTAATCAAATGGATGATCATTAGTCAATTAAATTTATAATCGATTAATATATATATAGGCAGTTGATCACCTCTTCTCACCCCAATAAACAACAAGGCTGTTTTAGATTTTAGCCACAGGGACCACTTTAGCTTTCATTTTACTGGAGAAATGACCATAAAAACCCTGAATTAAATAAAATTTCACTGGTTGTGTTTTGCCTTTCTGAAAAGACATCTGAATTTCGTCATTTATTCACTGTCATTTTACAGGCCAAATTTCACGTAAATGAACAAAATAAGCACAGACAGAGGAGTTGGTCTTCTGTAGTTTAGCTCCCAACAGCAAACACATACTTAGAACGATTGCCCACATTTGGCCACAGAGTTAATTTCATCTAACTGTCCTGTGTCAAGGAGGTAAGATAGCAAATTGATAATAATCATAGGCACTTATACAATTTGATGTTTGCCAGGCAAATTCACAGACAGAGGGTATGAGAGAAGGTGGACACATGTCTACCTACATAAACACATACCTGCCAGCAAAACCAAGGAGTGGGGCGCACCTGTTACTGCCTGAGGCCCTTTATGTAGTCACTTAAGGTCTGCTTAAGTAACTTAGCCTGGAGTTACTGGGAATCTCCCAGCATTGAGTAGGTCGCTTGCCATGCAAGGAGGCTTCCTACTGAATCCTTTTGTCTTTGCCAGGAGACCCATCGAAATGCCTGATTTTGCAATGGGAGGGTCGACCGGAAGCCAGCCCCCTGCCATTGCTTTTGACTCACTTGCTGCCCACCACCCTCACCCTGCCAACATTAACCTTTCCTCAGGCTCCACAGATGTTTCTTCTTGCTGTCCTGGATGCAGGACTGTCGGCTACTGGAGGGCCAACTGCACTGGAGGGCCAACTGCTTTCAATTGACCAATAGCTCTTGGGTCAGGACTTCCATTGTACCAGGGACTTGACCAAGTGCAAGACCCATCGCTGTCCAGTTAAGTGCCTGACTAACTCATGATAGCACTGGGTCTGCGAAAGGGGAGCACATGTGGTTCCCAATGGTGAGAACGAGTCACACCGAATTAATTCTGCCTCTTTGGTGGAATTCTGCCTGAGGAAAAGATACAGTTTTCCAATGGCAGGTTAAAGTTTTGCTATTAAGTCCTCAGGACTTTCAGACATTTCTGACTGCCATAATCTGGAACCTGTTTTGTATTCATTAGCATGTCATGACTTTGTATTAAAACAATAGAGGGCACAATCCTGTGAGCCAAATATAGGAATTAAGGTTCACGAACCTAAATGTATAGAGGAGCCATGTACCTGGTGGGGTAGACTCCTTCCTCCAACCTCCTGTGACTACAAACCTCTTCAGTTACTTGGCAGTCAGGCTTGTTATTGTTAATGACTGACAAGTGATCAGAATAGAGTCTGACTGGGCAAACAAGCCTGTCCAAATAAGGCAGCCACACTGATATTGCCATATAGCACAGGCCGTCTTTTGTGGCTGCTTCCTTTTCTCACACCAGACGTTACAGAACCACCATCAAACGTGTGCATTTTTCTAGTTGTGATAAATGTCAGTGACCTGATGTGTGAGCTCAAGATTAAAGTGGTACTGGAAAAGTTCATCAGGCTCATTCCTGATGAAGGGCTTTTGCGCTGTGATGTGTGAGCTGCTGAGTGTTGTACCTCCTTTATGTTTTAAGGATGAATCTTGGCAGCTATGTGAGAAGCAGTGCCATTGTGATGCCAGGAATGCAACACTGGTAGCTGCAATGAGGTGTCAGACACTGATTGCACAGCAGGCATCTGAAGGAGATGCCTGTCATCCAACCTCCAGTGTTAAGGTCCTCTGCAGTGGCGTCTCCAATGCTAGCTTATACTCACAGGAGCTCGAGGCATTCTGTAGCTAGAGTTATGCACTCTGGCGGGGTGCAGCAGATCATTCATCCTCTTGCCACACTGGAGTTAGGTTCTCTTGATTTTTTTTTCATGGACACTGACCTCCACCATCACCCCTGTCCAGGCTGCTTTGTCAGTCTTTTGTCACCATCCATAAGGAAAAGAACTTCCCTTCTCTCTTCAGTAGCCTTCAGGAGAACCTATAAGGAGGTACTGCTAACTCAAGCACTGCGTTTTCCCCGATATCTTGACATCTCAAGCGGTGGGTTACGATGATGAGTAGAGGTTGAGTGATGTTCCTGGCTTGCAGTGAGTCATAGAGTCATAGGCATATACAGCACTGAAACAGATCCTTTGATCCAACTTACCCTAACCTAATCTAGTCCCATTTGCCAGCAACCGGAAAATATCCCTCTAAACCCGTCCTATTCCTCTACCCATCCAGATGCCTTCTAAATTCTGTAATTGTATCAGCTTCCATCACTTCCTCTGGCAGCTCATTCCATACATGCATCACCCTCTGTGTGAAAACGTTGCCCCTTAGGTCCCTTTTATATCTTTCCCTTCTCACCCTAAATCTATGCTCGCTAGCTCTGGACTCCTCCAGGTGCCTGGTATATTTTGTGCCTGAATGATGCAGCCTGGAAGGTTCTGGCAAAAGGGGGGAGAATTTTCTGTCTGCAAAATGTGGTGTTTTTACTGCACCTGCGTATGTAATGAACGGAGTAGAATGTAATTGCGTGGGAAAATCAGAACTGCCTCCAAGTGGAAATTGCTTCTATTTTCACGCTCTCTCCTTCAACAATTAGTCTCAAAAAAAATTCTGCCCTGGTTCCTGCATAAAGTTTCTATCTGTGAAAGATCCTTTCTGTGATCTTACTTGTTTTTAATCCAACTATTTCCATCGTCAATCCTGAGTTCACACAGTGAAAACTGCCTACATAACCTCATCACTGCAGAATTATGCCTTCCTTCTTCAGTCTTGCATTTGTTCTCCCCTGAGCCAATACTGCAGATAAAGTCCGATGTTCTGACCAACTCCGCTTTGCAACCCAAACAAACGTCAATTTGCTCTTAACTATAAATAATGCCACAAAGTACATATTAACTAGAGAAAGGACAGATTTTAGGAAGTGAATCTCATCTCAGTGCTCCAATCCAATTATCTCTTGTTTCCCTGCCTCCACACCAATGCCTTCCAAACTTTGCGAGATGGACCAGTCATAAAAAAGCAATCAAGGATTTGGAGACAGGTACAAGTCTTCAATAGAAATATTGTTTAGAAACATTACAACTCAAAAATTTACAATTTTAATACTCTATAATCTTGATTTACATAAATTAATTGTTGGCCAAATGGAAAAAATAAGATGGTGTCTGTTAAAAATATTTTGAACACTTTTGTCACTTTGCTGAAGTTTTTTTCTAATTGATCATTCAGATTGCTTCTTTCCATTCCACATTAATGTGTTTTCACTGCATGTTTGTCTACCTGCTACATCATTGTGTAACTACCACTTTCCTACTATCCAGTTCGAGATAGCATATTGAGGGAAAGTTACTTTATTTTCTTTAAATTATTAAACATCTTAGAATTAGGGCGGCACGGCGGCACAGTGGTTAGCACTGCTGCCTCACAGCGCCAGAGACCTGGGTTCAATTCCCGCTTCAGGTGACTGACTGTGTGGAGTTTGCACGTTCTCCCTGTGTCTGCGTGGGTTTCCTCCGGGTGCTCCAGTTTCCTCCCACAGCCCAAAGATGTGCAGGTCAGGTGAATTGGCCTGCTAAATTGCCTGTAGTATTAGGTAAAGGGTATGGGTGGTTTGCGCTTCGGCGGGTCGGTGTGGACTTGTTGGGCCGAAGGGCCTGTTTCCACACTGTAATCTAATCTAATCTAATCTAATTGAATAAATGCTACAATTCTATTTGAACACAGTAATGTCTCTCTTCTCACCAGTGACCTTTTGTTCCTCAGTCTTTACTGTAGAGTTCCCCCATGGTCACTTACCCTCTTGCCATAGCAAGATCAAACTAAAGCCATATTTAATCTAATTTCAAAACAGAAGAAATGGCTGCAAAAGGACAGATTAGAATTATGTGCTCATTGTCTCCCATTGAAGGCAACGTGAAGTTGTCTTTCGAGGTGTCTTGATAGGAGCTGACAAAATGCATCACATTCGAGGTTGGCGGAGTCAAGTGTCAGGTGGCCCTTGGGTTCTAACCTGCAACCTCTGAATTCTTATCACTACACCACTAGGTTGTTGCTGCCATTATTCTCAATATGTCTTCCCCAATCAATACTTACTAATTTTGTTATAGCAAGACTGTCCTATTAAAGTATGGATGGATAGCAATAAAACAGAAATTATTCACTAGCAATAAATCATCCTTTAAAGCTAAATGTTAATATTCCCACTGTAGAAAATGTTATGTTTCCAATTATTCAAACAATGGATAGATGTTGCAAAGCTAAACTACTTAATATGTGAGCAGCTGGTGGAACTTCTGCCTAACTTTTTGTTTTAGTGAGGAATTGGGAGAGAAAAATGCAACTGTATAAATGTTAAGTGTCTGTGGACATAGACACCATTCTGGCTAAAGTGAATTGGATAAAAAGCTGTACAAAATGATTATCTAAAGCTTATTCTGCTGTCACTCTTCTATTTAAATAGCGCTTTTAGAATTAACATAGAAATAGCCTTTGGAATGTTAATCTTTCAATATGATTCTTTATGAACTCAACATGGATTCAAAATGCTTCTTTTCATTACTTCTGAAGCATCTCAGGAAAAAAAAAACTTCAGTTAATATTTCCTTCATGTCCATATTAGGCTTTGTCAGCCCTTGTGAGTAATTATTTGCTATTCTTGTGTATGACAAATGGAACTACAATACAGAAATTATGCTTAAAAGACAAAAAACTTCGGGTGCACACAAAATTGGTACAAGAGAGTTTGTCGATTAATGCATGCTCAGAATTCTCTTCCAGGCTAAATAATTGAGATTACAGACAGGCAGTTCTCCATATACATTAGGTACCTAAAATCTAAACAGCAACTACTGATCTGATATTGGCAGTGGCAGTCTGATTACAGTACTAGAGGGCATAACTGTCCTGCTCAGGAGATAGTCGGTTAAGCCAACAGTTTCTGTGGGTAACAGCATCACCAGTAAAATCATCAGTGAGTTTACTGCAACCTTTTCCAGACTTTAAACTGTGTGATTCAAGAGGAAAGAATACTTGGCTGCAACTGCCACCCCTGAGCAGGAAGCATGGGTGCATTAAAAAAATCCATTGCCAAAGTATGCCTTTTAAGAGTAAAATGAACTAATATTCACAGTTACCAGTATACTATTGGATTCACTGCATATTTGAACCGATTTCGGATAACTTATTTTTGACTACAAAGCCGAAAACTCTCTTGGATTAATAATAGCTCCCAAATGCTACACAATATTTTAGACCACTGGAGAGCTAACTTGGTATTCATATTGAAACCAAAGTATTGGCAATATAAGCTTATTTATTACACACAACTGTTGTGATATCACTCAATGTATCCTGTTTCCACTGTGCTTTACCACAATGACACCATCTGGTGTCTTTCTACGATGGGTGACTGCAGAGGTAATGACAGAAATTGCTATACTTAGTTGTCACCAAGTTTAACAACATGACTGCCTGTGTTTGTGTCAGCTTATTTCCTGCTACTTATACCTCGTGCATAGTAAACTAATAATGCTAACCCTTATTGCAGTTTATTTTCCAGAAAATTAACTCCAAGCTAATTAATGATTTAATCAAATTGGATCAAATTAAAAATTGTAAATTATATTTCAAAAGCCTGAAAAAATTTGACCATTTACAATGAACAAATATTCCTTTCAAACACTAAAGAATGACCATGAAGTGCTTCTGATGATAATGAAAGCTGTCTCGCCATCCTGCTTATCAAGGATTCACCAAAGAAAAAGTACACATTGTTAACATTAAATCCCTATAGGGGACCTGAAATAGCTTTCACTTAGCATTCCATTTTAATTGCTCGGCTGAAATAATTCCAATCTGTTTTTTTGGCGTGCCACTAATTAAAACTGCAAGATTACACAGAGAAAAATAAATACATCATCTCTGCTTGAAAATGAAAGTTTTCTTGAATGACAAATATTTTTAATCAGAGCCATATGCACGGGAGCTTGGAGGGCGAGCTTAATCTCAAAACCACTCCAGCAGCATAAAACAATTCAGTGAGTTATAATTAATGTCACAGTCATAACAGCAAGCTCAAGCCACTGTTTTTCTTTCTACTTAAGGAGAAATAACTAGCTGTTATCTCTGTGCCTGCAGAGCCTCCCCATTGTAGATTCAATAATACAAGAGGTTTCTTATCACCATTCGAGGTGAATGATTGTAACTGTGATATGTTTAGACAATGTGTTGTATTTAACCCAATTTACAGGTGCCCCAGCTTGGCCACAGCAGTAAACACTGGGGACTAATAGGGAATTAAACATGTACAATAGACTAACTCCATTTACTCTCAAAACTGAAATGCATTTAGTAAACTCACTTAAAGAGACAGCAGCCTCCTTCAGGGCATGTGCTGTCATTTGCTATTTTCATCATGGGGGAGGGGAAAATCTGCTTTTGGTCACATTTATCTTATCTGGTGCGGCGACTAAGTTTGTCTGTACAGCATCCAAGTGCCAGGGCTTATTTTGTTGTTCAAATTTGCCAATTCAAAATTGGCACGTTTCCTTAGTACAATTGTTCAGCCTGCCTCCTCTGCACCCCTACCCCAACCCCTCAAAAAAAAATTCACGTAACCCCACATACATCTCACTGTTTTCAGGAAATTCCTGGTGACTGAAGCAATAGTGCAAGATAAATCTAATGTGTGAAAATCCCAATGGTCTGTCCACTAGGTTTTGATTTTCAGGGGTATTAAATACTGCCTACATACGCCTTCAAAAAAGTGCTTTTTCTAACACTGCAATACCACTGAAAAGAATATACTGCCAGAGGAATCAAAGGAGACGATTTATGATTTCATTCCGATTGACGGCCGATTAAATTAAAACAGATCAGTATTGCAATTCTTGGGCAGGTGGCTCTAGCCTGGTGACAGCCTCAGAACTATTAAATTGGTGCAGAGATGGAAAGCCTTCCGCTTGCATTCACGCACTTACTGATCAAACTGTGACAAATGAGATGTTACTGCTCTTGTAAAGCAAGGCTACAATCTGTCAAACCTGAACATAATTTGTGACCCTCTGTGACATCTTTTTTCTTCTTAGTTTGAATATGGGCACAGTTGCAGAATTCCCCAATACACAGTGTGATCAGAATGCAATGTAATAAGCTAATGCAAAATGCCAACTTTAAATTCCTGTTTGAGGATATTAACAGTCTAACCAGGTTCAATAAATCGGCATTTATAAATTATTGTGTTTGTTGTACTACTCCGTTTTTTGAATTTTCTAATCACCAGTAATTCTTGTGGGAGGGCCCCTAATTTCCATTAACAGCTGTCATCATGCCATATTTGAAATAGATTTTATGTTCCTTAAATGTGTGAAAAACATTTTCCTTTTCTTAAATTATTTCCCCTCTTTTATTAACTTGGATTTTGATTTGAGTAATCTTGATGATATTACCAGCAGTACTAGTAGAATGCGGATGCAAAAGAGGGTGGCTTCAAATTCTAAAAACTGAATTTATCACGGCATCTAAAATAACTGTACAAGAAGAAACATCTTTCCAGGTGCAGCTAGCATAGTTTGTATGATGGATAACCTGACGTGCATAGAAAGGCTTGTAGGATACTACATCCATATTTGGCAAATGATGCTGTAATGTGCACTAATCCAGTCTATCATGATGAACTTTTGAGCCAGCTTTTGAAATGCTCAGACATCAGGAGCTGTCATCAGTCTTTTGTTCTCTTCTTTATGCAATAGGGGATCTGGTCAGTACATTGAGAAGAAGCCTACACTCTGCTAACCTTGCCTATTAAAGGCAGGGTCTTAACAGCTGTCTAGAGTGCAAAGAGGTCACAAACACAGTTTGCTATGCCAACAACTACTATTCATCCCTGGTGAGACTTACGGCCAGGCTGATGTCAAGAGTGCATTGCAGGCATTTGCAGTTGTTAATGCTTTAAGAGGAAAGGAAGACTATGTTGTGCTAACAAGCTATTGTATGAAGCAATAAAGTATTGCATTTTCCTGCAGCCATCAAAATCATATTAACTCATGACCCACTTGTCTGCTCTTCAGATTTCTCAGTGTTACACTTACTAATCCTAGCTTCTTAAAAGGTTACTGAGAAACTATGCGTGGCATGTTACAGTTGAAACTGTGCAAAACTGTTGTGTACTAACAAATAATGGAAGGAGCCGCTAGTCTCTATTCAATTCTAAGAAAAATGTAAAAGAACACTTTCTTTGCATTTGCAGTTATAAAACAAAATTGAATGTGTACAAATGCATGGACATTGCGCTACTTTGGAAGAAAATTATGTCTAGATTGATGGCCGGTTTTAGTGCAATACGAGCCAAAACAGTTTATCCCTTTTTAAAGAACATTCTTTTCAGAAGTAATACGAATATTGACATCAAACTATCATACAGTGTGTTTAACCAGAGCCAATGTTAAGATTACCATTCAGAGATCACCACATTCCATTTGTGTCTTGTGACAACATTTTGACACTCGGAATGTAGAATGAGAGGTCTTAACCATAGCTTTATTTGCTTGTGTATGATTAATCTTATCTCCACACTTTAGCAACTCCCAAATATAGCCCAAATTAGACATTTAAACAGCTAGTGGGGCTTAGGTGAATATTTTAGGCAGTGATATGATTGCTTCTCTTACACTAACACTTTCTGAGTGGCTTCAGTATTCAAAATGTGTGTGTCTCTAGTGTGCTTATGTGTTTAAAGAGTACAAATACAAAATATTTAAATTAACACCCGATTGTGAACATATTAAATTTATTCTGGCTTACACTTTTGTTACAGATAATATAATTCTAGGATAGTATTCATAAATCAGAACATTTCCAAGCTCATATAATGGGTTTCAAGGAAAGACATTTGTATAATTACCGTATTTGTTGTGGTTAGTATTAATTCATATAAAATAGACAAATGATAACTGCCTGAGCCTTATGTCTAGATTTGATCATTTCAGGAAAGAAGTGTCTACATCATTGAAAATCAAATTCATTCATTAATTCCAACATTTACAGTTTAACTGAATTTGCTAAAAAAATAGAATTATTGGGAAGTGAAGCACAAAATCGGTTTAAAGATGTAAATTTGGAATATTAAAACTACTTGAGAATTCCCTCCGATGCTTCACTTGAATTTATTTTTGCATGGCAAATTAATCATTGTTAAAGTGCTTGGTTTGTTAAAATGGTAAAAATGCTGAAGGAAAAATCTATCAGCAATTACCATTTGGATATCCAAAATCATATGCACAAACTTGAAATATGTTGATAAAAACATCCAATCCAATTCCTCACTTTGCTTGTCCAAGGATAATCAGAAAATATCATTTAAAATGTTTTAGACTGTTATTGGCTAACCTTCCTCTGAAAATAAAAGTTCTTTCACTTTGGAAATTATCAATGAAAAACCACAATATATTATGCAGAAATAAATTCTACATCTTTTAACCAATATCAATGCCACCAGTCTTAAAATAAATGAAAATATTTATAGCAGGAAAGTCTCTTAAGATTAACAGAGAATAATTGTAAATATTGCTTTATTTACAATGCTATTTTGCCATGTTTGTCATGGATTCATGAATCAGAAGCAACAATCTATATAAATGTAAGTAAACAGGGTGAATTGAAGAATATTTTGTTCATCTTTCACTAAGATGCATTCAGAATCTCATATATGTTTTATAATCAGGTGCATGCATGATGGCTATGGCAATTGCAAAGTTCAGTTAAAACTATGATAACTGTCATACATAGTCATTCTCTCTTGTCTGTGATAGTTCCATTCAGCCTTCACCTATAACAAATGATTTCAATTACTTTAAACCAAAACAACCTGTGACTAGAAAACCAGCACTGATACTGACTTCTGATTTCTGAGGTTACTATGTTTAAAATCACGCAACACCAGGTTATAGTCCAACAGGTTTACTTGGAAGCACTATCTTTCGGAGCGCTGCTCTTTCATCAGGTGGTTGTCTATAACATGGTGTTGTGTGATTTTTAACTTTGTACACCCCAGTCCACACCGGCATCTCCAAATCATGGGGTTACTATGTTTGTTAACCAAGAGTAGGATTACTAAATCATGAATCTAAATAGCTGCAAATTTGGATGCTTATTCTGCAAAATAGTTTTCTTTGGAATAATACTTTAAAGCAAAATGAAATAAGGCATTTAAAGCAATCAATTTCAACCCTGTGCAAGTACAAAAGACAAATGGTCTAAGAATATAATCAACTTACTTCATATTTGACACAAAATATAAAAATATCTTTAGGCAGGAAAACAACACAAAGGGATTAATTCTCCATTTCTGAATTAAAATGAGGAAGTTATTTTGGAAGGCAGCCAGTCAAAAGCTGCACTTTTTTTTTTGCTTGGGAAAGAAACTACTTGTGGAGAATATGGTGCAGCTGGAAATGACTTGTGTCCCTTGCTAGTTCCTCCCCAGAGACCCTCCAAAGGGTACGAAAATATTCACCAACACTTACCCCTTAATTGTATTCAAGCTCCCAGAAGGCAACACTTGACAAAAATCACCATTAGCTCCTGACAGTACAACATGTTCAGGAAATGCTTACCTGATCAATAGAAAATCTACGGGGACTTACTTTACAACTTTGGAATGGTTAAAAAAATTCTTCCTTTTGTCCAATATGATAAACTATGTGATATCATTTGTTGTTTTTTTTCTTTTGTTTTTATCTACTTAAAATGCAAAAGGCCAGCCACTTGTTATTACAGAAAGCATCTGACAAATTAACAAGTAAATGTCAAAGAATGAGAACTAAAAAATTATCTTATTAAAAAACTTATTTACATTTTGATTTTGGAGTTCCATAAAGGCAAATGTGCTTTCCAATTTAATTAATGAGAACAAAAAATAGACATACACATAGTGAATAAGTGAATGGCAATGAACCAACATAAGTGAACGAGCTTAAGCATTTTAGAAAAGACCTTCCTAAAAGATGAAGTAAAGGTTGACCAGAAATATTACATCAGTTACTTCTTCATCAATTTGTAATTGGAATATCTCAATGTATTTTACTACACAAATTGGTTTAGTCAGAAGCTATTCATGGCTAGTGCCTTTTTAAATTAAAATGAGATTTTAGGGTCTCTGCTTCATGGAAATTTCTAAAGTATAGCTTTAAATGTCATTTTAGTGAAATGGAGATTGTGCTTCTGCATTACCAAACATGGCACAATGAAAAAGTAATCAAATATAGATGCATAGTTTACAATAAGCTCAACTGAGAGTGGCATTCATTCTTTAAAGTATGTTACATGAGCGACTACATTAGCTGCATTTTCAAATAAAGTATCATTACTTCTCTGCTTCACTAATGTAAGTTACATCATGCTCCAACTGATGGGAGTAATGGTCCAACACTCAAAACTAGCCTTTCAATGATCACAGTCACAAGAGTCCTGATTTTAGCCAATAGTGGAATCGGATGGGTGGAGTGCAAGATGAATATCATACCCTACTGACCTTGGCAGTGCAAGAGCTGAGTGTTTTTAAGTCGAAGGTTGCATCCACATATCACTGATCACCCTAAATGGGTGGCAAAACAGCAGCTAGTAAATGAACCTGGTTTGGAAACTTGGATACTAACAGGTCACTAACAACAAAGTAAGTAGTTGGGAGTGGGTTTCAGGTGTGTCAGAAGAGAGAGAAGTCTGAGATAAGAGAGGCCTTAACCAGTCCTGCAGATTCTAAACCTGCAATGGAAGTTTAAAATAGATTTGTTCAGGATCTGAATCCTTTTCCTCTGTTTTCACCAGATGGGAAAGCTATAACTGCTTCCACATTCAGATCAAAATTACAATTGCAATGGGGGCCGATGACATAATCAAAGACTGATCTGCATATTAATATAAGTTTCAGACAAGTGCCATTGTTACCTGATCAGAAATCAGGAATGGTGCAGAACACCACAAATAGATCACCTAGCTGATTTAACATCCTGCTTTCTCAGTTTTTGTCAGGTGGATAGGAGAAAAATCCCAATTAAAAAGCTAGCAATGTATCAATTTGCTCAAAATGTTACCTGTACCAAATCACTACGTGGGTAGGCAGTTATATTATCAGCCATTGAGTAACATGGTCTGAATCACAATAGTGATTGCCTCAATTAGCTTCAGAAATTCTAATACTGTACCTTACTGGAGATTTTACTGAAAAACAAAAAAGTAATATTGTTAAAATGCACAAGAATAATTTCTTTTTTTGTTAGTTAGTTATTGGTTATCTTTTCAGTCCAACAGCTCTATATCAATTTAGGCATTGCATAATATAAACTCCAAAAGCTAGTGACAAGACGATGATTTATGCCTCCAGCCAGGAAGATTCGTAGGGCCCACAGAGGGTAAAGTGCAAAAGGGGGAGGCTCGACAGCTGCTCTCAGTGGGCTTGCTTTGGCAGCCAGGCTGTAGTTACCTCTTGTGAAACCTGTACCTGCAGACGAGCTGATCCACAACTACTCTCCTCAACAGATGGGGTGAGGGAAGAATTGTAGACAAATACTAAAAGAACACAACCATTCTTTAATCAAATAACTGATTCAAACATGGCAAATGAACTAGCAGCCACTGTGAAAACCAGTGCTGGCATCAACATGACAAAATGAAGCAGATTCTCTTCCATGTTGCTGTCAAAAAAAAACTAAATATCAAAACAGTTCACTTCAGGCAAAAAAAAAGGAGGAGGAACCTAGCTATATGATTGCTCCCAAATGGCAATCATCTCCCCAGAGGGCACCACCAACTTCAAATATCTTCATGTTCTGCGTCCAAATTTGTGCTTCATTAGGCTACAGAGTTTTCAAGGTTTCCACTGTGGACACTCTAATTGCCTATTTGACGCAGTAATTCAAGTGTAAGGAAGGACCCCAATATCAAATTCAACCACATCACAACAAATGGGAGTGCCATATTGATATATGTGTATATGGGTGGCTGGGAGTAGAACAAAAGGCTGCTATTTGTCTGAAGGCTCATGGGGAAAGATGCCATATCAAAACCAGCACAACATCCGTCAGGCCTGTCTCTAACTTCCCTTATCAATTACTGAGCTGTCATCTGAACTCTTGCACATAAGCAAATGTTAAAACATTTAAAACAGACCTGCATAATGGATGCCGCTGTAAAGGTAGAGGAATATCTAGGCAAATGTGAAGAAACAGTAGCTACCGAAGACGTTATTATATTGCATTTATCTGAAAACAGAAGTTACTGATTAAACGATTGAAGAATTGTATATCTGAAGGAAAGGATATATTGCATTGTGGATTGAACATATTGCATAAAAACAATTACAGTTCTGAATAACAATGTCACTGAGATAATTCCACACTTGCTGGTACAACACTGGCACCATATGTGGAAGGGAGTAGCACCAACTGTACTGTGTGATTAGTTTGTCTTTAGATAGAAATGGATTTAAAAAACAAAAAGAGGAAGGGAATGTTGCAAAGACCTGATAATTTACCAACATCTAAGATAATTTTGAAAAGAAGCATATATAAAAGTAACAGAAACTCACTCTAAATTGTATCATAAAATGGGTTTTCTGGTGACTGCAGTAAGGCTATGGTGGCTATGAAGCAAATTGACAGGACCCTATTTTGGAATTAACCTTACATATAAACTGATACTTTTGAGGCTGGACCAGTACTAGATGCATTAAGGTTTACTTTTCAAGGCAGAATGGAGAAAACCTTGGTAAAGAAATCATACAACAATGACATTACAATGACAGTGTCCTTTTAGCTGTGTCAGCGTATCACAACATTTTTGTTTTGCAAATTCTTGACATTAAACATCTCAGGATACATTAATAAATTGAATTATGTTATAAAATGACCCATCTCTTATGTTCAATGTGATACCTGAAGTGGATTAGCTCAATTTCTTATTTATTTATTCTGTGAAAGATGGCCACATTTGAAAAGGTAGGTCATGTGGATTTGATTTGTGGTGGTTTTAAAATGCAGTCTAGTAGAAGGTGATAAAGGGGATTCTTTCTCTTTCAAGAGCCATTACTATTAACATTTAATTGCAAAGTACAGTGAGTGCTCCTCTTGCAGGAGTCAGGATTAGCAGTACTGTATAAAACATTGAAGCATTACCCTTCCAATTTCCACATACTGTTCATTTCAAAAATGTATTTTTTATTGAAAGGTTTTGTTCTTCCATCAGTTTCTTTGTATTTTTTGTCATCTGCTCAAGAGTGTGTGTGTGTGTGTGTGTATATATGTCAGTCAGACATCGATGTGACTGTAATAAACACAGCTTTGTGAATGATTGGTCAAGAGGTGAAATTCAGGCAGGGGGAACCTAGCCTGCATCAGTTCCACTCCTTCCCACCACAAAGTCTTTCCACCCCCATGAGCTCAGGATTGAATGTCTCATTTTCACGGGTAGTCTTCCGTCTGGTGAACTCTGCCAGGAATTAAGAAGCAAGTTGAAATAAAACTGGATTTGAACTCTCTACCTTGTAACTGGAAGAACACTGTTTGACTAGAAGCCTCTTTATTCAGTCAGATTCTATACGTAAATAAACATGTGGAGAAAAAGTCAAAAAACCAATTTTCAAAAATTTTTGCTGCTGAAATAATCAATCAGTTTAATAAAATCACTGAATCTCTATTTTGATTACAATTATTTACATTTTTCAATGTTATTTATGGTACATCACCCACAACAAATACCATTTAGTCAATTTATATTGAATACAATGAAATAAGTTTTAATGAAGAAAGATTTTTATACCAGCTGCACATATGTCAAATTACTATAAATATATATCTGGTTTATATGTTGTATTTAACTTACCTGTGCAGATTTGCAAAGACTGCATATAACACATTTAATTGCATTAAAAGGTGTCATGTTGTCTATTCAGTTGTAAGTAAAGTGATAAAACAAAATAAAATCCAAAGAAACATTACTGCATCTTACATTATACTGTAGAATCTAAAATATTTAAGTTTCTTTTCTTAATTTAGTTGGAATGCAAAACCCAATGCATGCAGAAGGAAAGGTTTAATAAAACATTTGGAAATTAAGAATATGGCATATTGCACCTTACCTTCTTTCAGCATGCCTACTTTTAGGCATTTCATGAAACGACAGGCCTGGCAAGACTTGCGTCTACGCTTTGTGATTTCACATTCATTTGTCGCTGGGCAGCTGTATTCGATGTTACCTGCAGTTACAAAAAGACAGAAAAATAAATCCAAGGAAAATTCTGATTGAGCATTCTACTTTGAGAACACAGAGCTGGGATATCTGCTGATTTCTCAAATCGGTCCCACTCTTTCTCCCTCTCTTTGCTCTTTTCCCTACCCTCCTCCCCATCCTTCTCTGGTCCTCTGTGGTTAAATACATTAGTGTCTTAATGAAAATGCATTTTGTTTATTGTCCTCTGGAGAGGAGGGTCATCACACAGAGTGCATAAATTGCTAGTGCAGACAAGGCAGGTTGGCAGTGAGTGTAATTGTAACCTTGATACTACATGTTAGCAGTACTCAGGGTCCATCACATTCCCCTAGAAACATATGCAACTCCCTGTAATTAGCACCGCATCCACCTGGGACAGCAGCTCTGATGAAATATTTCAGAGTTAATCACACTTTGTAAACACTGATTTATATTGACTACCCTTCTCTGAGCCGATGCTTCCTCATTAAATAACAGATTAGTGGAACACTAAGAGACTAAACACTGAAAACTCCTCACTCAATGTAAAACCTTGTATAAAACAACAGATCTGGGAAAGAAATCTATTCACATAAACATACTCCTTAGGAGAAAATGTTACAATTCAACTGGTATCCAGCAGATGAAAACTGTACAATTTATACAGCAGGAAATAAAAATATTAAAAAGCTTAACAATGTATACATAAATATTCTTTAAAAACAAAGGTTTTTTTGAATAGAGAGGGCCATTAATGTTACCAGCAGGAAACTGGCATATGGTCCAGAAGTTTTAGTATTTTTCTTTTAGTATAAAATATTCTTTCGCTCTCATCTATATTTGCTTAATTGAGGATATTAAGAATTAGGAAAATCTACTGGGGTCCATTTACGGAAACATTTATGGTGAGATGCAATCTGTAACTTGCTGTAAAAGTGCCTTCATAGCCACATAAATGGAAACAGCAATTGGTCTGCATAATGTAGCATATGGGGCAATGATGGTGCATCGAACAGACCAATATCACTAAGCACAGTAGACACTAATGTGGCCAGAGGTAAGAGATGCTGAGCAAAAAACAAAATTAGTGACCAAATACTGATTCCATTATAACCTAATTACCTGTAGATACTCTGAGAAATTAAATGGTGATGCACTACTATAAATGTAGTAATCTAATGAATTCAGGTATTACTGGAGAGTAAGAGCTTCGTTGCAATAGTTTTGTGCTGTGCATTGTGCTGCCACATGTATTATAAGGTCGCGTAAGCACTAAATATTGTGCAAGAATAGGAAATTCCAGCTATCTTAAATTTAACCACATGTTCAGATAAGAAATCATATTTCATGTCAAAAAAAGTTAGAATTATATGGCTGATGCTATCAAATTGATATCCGACAGATGATACAAAGAATACAAAAACTATTCAGAGCCAAGGTTCTGGTAAATTGCAAATGATATTTTTAAAATAATTCTATCTCATCATAATTTATGTGAATGCCTTATACAGAAATCAGGCAAATGAAAGGTTAGATGGAGCAGGTAACATTGTTAATCGTAAAACTTACCTGTGAGAAATATGATGTGAAAAAGTATTCTTTCAAAAATTATTTTGAAGTTTCAATCTCCTAGCACCATCATTAATTATTATATGCATCATTAACTAGTCATTAATTACTGTACACACCATTAACTGCTCATTTTCATCTTAGATGATAGAAAACAATTGAGCAAGTTTTTCCACAAAGGAAGATATTTATGTAGCAATTTCAATTTTTAGTCAACAGATAGGAAAGATATATTGAAATTAGTGATAAACATTTAAATAAAAGAAGAATAAAGTTGTTCTTTTTTGCTAAGAACTGCAAAAGATTGGCTAAATTTTAGTATGGACAAATCACAGTTATAGAACAAGAACAATGCAGAAAGTCAGTAAATATCTTTTCTTTTAAGTCTGTGTCTTTTTTCAGAAGTACAGGGAAGTAGTGACTGGATAAAGCATTTTTTTAAACATTTAAGCTGTTATTTTTCTGCTTAAATCTGATTGAAAATAATTAGCCGCTTCTGGCTAAAATCAGTGGAAATTATTAAATGGAATATTGGAGGAAGAAAGAACTCCAGCATTCCTGAGGAAACTGATCAGTTAACTAATTAGAACCTGAATAAAACAAAGTTGTTTCATTAGTGCTGAAACTAAGAGCGCACCATAGAGTCCTTGTCTAATGTGCGTCATAACTTTTTTTTTATCTTTACTCAAAAATGTAAGAACATTAGGAAAGAATCGGAAAGAAATATTACCTTGTATAGTGCGCTTGAAGAATGCTTTGCAGGCCTCACAGGAAGCAACACCATAATGATATCCTGATGCTATGTCGCCGCAGACCAAACACAATCTTTTGGGCATGGAGTTCAACATGTACTCGCACTTGGTCTGCGAGTCTTCGGCTATAGTGCTCGAACAGTCATCGTACCGTTTACGGGAGCTGCCGTTGCTGCCCAAGCTGGTCGTCGTGTAGAGTGGGGGAGAGTCCAGGCCATTCTGGTGTCCATTCATAGTGGAGCTGTAGCTCCCACTGGCGTCCGAGGAGCCACCTGGACTGTGGTGATTGATACTATCTGTCAGTGAAGCAGGGCTGGATGGCTCTGTCTTAATGTATGATGAGCAGCTCGAATCAATGTGTCGATCCTTGGCTGACATTCTGCAGAGAAGCCTGTGAAAAGCATTGAATTAAAAACAACATTCTTTAGGGGCTTTCTGATAGGCAAGGGACCAGGCATCATTCATTCGTTAGTCAATACAAGTTGTTCTACACGAACATAATCAGCATAAGGGCATGACAGAGGTTTATCAAAGCTGGAGACAGGTGGTAAACAAAACTTAAAGGTGGGGGTGGGGGAATGAGGAGGTGGGGAGAAGAAATCAGTATGAACTGCTTCCCTCCACAATATAATTTCTCTCATTCAAATTCTACGAGTCACTATGCAACAGTTAAAAATATGTGCTATCTGAATATAATCTGTTTCTGCCTTGTTGCTTCAAAGAAAAAGGCAAGATTTTAAAAGCATAGCTATGCTAGGCAAAATAGAGTTGAAGCAATTACATGGTTAAGACTTTGAGATTTAAATGAGAGTTGTCTCAAAATGCTAATGGGAAACTTGCAACAAAAAAAGTACAATGACAAAAATCCCCAAAGATTGATTGAATAATTTTTCAATTGACACAAATTAACCCCCATTTGAAAAACACAACCAAATCTCGGTGCTCGGTGCAGAGTGACATCAAATTTTGCATTGACAGCACAAAATGGAATGAAGTCAATTCTTCACCCACAAAAGGATAAGATCATAACCTCCCAAATAGCTTTTTTCTGACAGAAAAGGTTTTCTTTGTTAAATATAGTTTTTAGAATTCCATTGCTCTTGCTGCTAATGTGAATTTTAGTGCCTCTAATTTTAAATTCAACTGCAGACCAGAAAAAAACCCAGCACCTGACAACTGAATTTATAGATAGTTGCGCATGTTCCAATCCCACATTAATAGAGCCATGGAATTTCAAGGGGAGAGAGGGAGAGTGCACTAATAATTTCAAACTGAAGTCTGTGAACATAATGTATTGGAGAGGAGTAATTACAATGTAATAAGTGGAAGAGTAAGTACTCTAAATTAGAGGAATTCGCAGAGCTGTTGTAAGTCAATGCACATTCAGCTCTCTCTAATGTTGACTTGGGAAAAATTTAATCCCCACTCTTTGCCCCGAGTGGTAGTCAAGGGATGGGAGAGATATCAATTAATTACTGCTCTCATTAAAGTACTGCCTGCAAGGAAAATTTGTTGCAGGCAAGGTTTTTGACTCCTGCAGTCTTGTAAAGAATGTCCCTCTGATACCACACCAGAGCTGGACAGAAAGAACAGTTCGATGCTTTAACACCGTCTTATATGAACAAAGAGAAATCTATAACACACTATAATGTTTGAAGAAGACATCCAATAATCTGTTGAAGATAAATACAAAAAACAACTATAGAAACCTTGAATTAAATGAATGACCAAATGCAATTAACTAATTGCAAGGTGCATGATATTTTCTACTCAAAACAAGATGTGCATTTATAGCCTTATTTTCAACTTATTATTGGTTAAGGTGCAATCAGGTAACTAATAGCAAAATATGAAGTAGTGCCATTACAAGTTATTTCCTTCATTTGCTCGGTTTTCCCCAGGGTATCTACTTGCAATGAGAACATTATCTACCTCCAGGTATTGGAACTATTCTGTCTGCAAATGTGTTGAATATGTTTTCATATGTTTCAAAACAATATATTGAAAGATAAACGTGTTTAGGATAAGATTAAAATGAAAGCAAAACATAAAAATAAATAACCTCATTGGTTACATGCATATCCATTGATGAGGAGTACATTATATCACATTATCCACTGGCATCTGAAACATTTTGGATTTCCCTTTAAGTTTGATGACTCCTAAAGATTTTAACATCGATAGTGCACGGCAGGTTCTACAAGAGGCTTGAACTCTGTATTACTGATCAATTTTAAGTGATATAAGAACAAATATGTGTGATTTTGACAATTTATTGATAAGCTTCAAGTTTGACAATGGCCTAAAAACGCAGTGAATGTGCTATTTTCCTTCTGACCTGTACTGCATTAGCTTAAATGCTTGTTAATGGTTCGACATGAATATATTGCCTCAGCTAAGTGAATTTCGGGCAGGGAAAAAGAGAAAATGGTAGCACTGAGCTCTTTATGCTTCAGTGATTGTGTATGGTCATGTAGGTCCTAATGACATGGACCAAGATACCTTCCCAAGGTGGCAAGTCATCAATAAAGAAGCAAGTAAATGGAAGAAAATAAGTCCTCCCTTTATCCTTTCTCAAAACAATATGAAGTCAATGCAGTCATACAAATGGCACTGTACTTTCCAAACTGGATGATCACTTTAAATGAGATAATGTACTGAGTTGTTAAAACTGTTAAAAATTGTCAAATTTTTAGAAAATATTTCAGCTTACATGCCAAAAGTAACTAAATAAATGATGCCTGACAAACAGAGCCGCACTTTACAAATACAGATCCTTCTGTTATAACTCGCATTTTGTCACCGTGAATTTGCTGTAATATAATTGATGAATTGGGGACGTTGTTTCTAAAGTGCAAACTTTTCAAATGTCTTTTGGTTGTAACACGATTATAGCACCAACACTTAAAACGCTGTTTCTAAAGCATGATTTTCTATAACATGAGGTTGCCTTAAAAAAGAACTGACTGTCTTTAGACTATATTTCCAAATTTATCAATATAATTTCTACTGTGAAAATTAGACAAAATGGACATGGTTGTCTCCATTTTCAATCTTCCAACACGTAAACAGACCAAAACGTACTGCTTAGCAAGTAGAAACATCCTTGCAAACCACAAACTCAAGACAATAAAGATCCCTTTTAGAATTATGTGGTTTCCTAACTGTTCCTCCTTGGATACAGGATAGTAATTAGTTTCAACAAAACACTTGTTATTTAAAATAAAATTTTAAAAGTAATAGTTGCACAAGATACTTTCAAAATAGTGACATTTACAATAGATTTTGAAAAGCACTGCATTTCATGAGACTCAACCAGATTTTGGACATGTGGCAACTTACAACTAGCAAGTTATTTTATCTGAACTGAATGTTATTTGAAGACATTCTTATGAATCAATTCCCTTCTCCATCTCATTCAAATGCATTTTTTTTCTTGCTCTGAAAAGATTCTGCAAACTGAGGGAGCAACCCTCTCTGAATTTAGATTAGCAGTTCTGAAAGTAATCACTGTAATTCTTTTGTGCTCCAGTGAAAGAATCCAGCTACAATGTTAACGTTTCTGCTTTGAAGAACACACTGTAATTCACTTTTCTGCTTGAACTAATTGTACTCTCTACACAAGGTGCCAAAATATGGATCAGTCAATAGGAAAATGGCACCAAACTGCATTCAACTTGGACAAGGGAAAGAAAGCACATCTAGCTGATACAGTGTGTCAGGAATCAACACTATAACATATGATTTGGGAAAACATGACCATTTCAGTGTGACAAGGTGTCATTATGAAATCTAAATGATACAATGGCTTGTCAACTGCCAGAGCAAACATATCATCATTGCATTAAGGCATAGTGGTGAGGAGAGAACACTTCTTTATTCCAGCAACAACAGCATTTTATAGCTGTATCTGAGATTTCTGGAGGTTGGGACTAAATTCCAGAGCATCAATGAAATGAGGAGCAGGCGGTCAGAAAGGGGAACAAAATGCAATGCGCTGTTCTAAAAATGCACTCCCTTTTTTCTTAAATCATGCATGTATTTTTAAATTACTTCCACATACATTGTCAGTTGCTACAATGAAGGACAGGGAATACAATATTACTATATTAAAGTCATTGGTAGAGTGCAAAGAATGTTTTGGAATTCAAAGAGTTAAACTTGGCAAACTACAGAAATTACAGCAAGAAGAGTTAAGAGGAAAACTAGGAGCTAAATACTGCAACCACTCATCAGAATTTGACATAATGTCACACAATCCTCTTAATAGCATACCGCAGTCTTTTACTCTCCTGGCAAGAAAGTGGCTATTGAAATACAACAATAAAGCAAATGACATTTGCTATAATGCAGCCGAACACATTGTCTGAAAGAGATAAATTAGAAAGGGTCAAGTGCAGATTGGAGAATCTTGCATAATGGACAAGAAAAAATATCTCCCATCTGTAACAGGTCGAGATCTGTGATGTGTGATTCTGTTCATTGGGAATGGATGCAGTTATGGTGATAATAATCATCCTTCTTGATTCTATTTTTAAATTTCTAATTTAATTTTATTCATTCCAAATGCTGATGAAAATAGTGAAGCTCATTAATGCAATTTTTACTCTAATATTCTGTAAAATTACTCCACAACAGCAGTCTATATGCTTTTGCTATCAAACCAATGCAGCATGTCAGACAGAAACAATGTTTGAACCATATTTTATTGTTGGATCCAAACTGCTGTCATGGTATTAATTTCACTTCTGATTAAAGAGCCCAACTGACACAAACAAATATAGTCCATATTAATATATTACTGTGTGAAAATGTTTCCACAAACTTTAATCCAGCAAACGAAAAAGACAATTAATTTAAACAGAGCTCAAGATTTCTATCCCACCTCCTTGCAAGAACAAATATAAACCAACTCAATTCGATTAAGTAACTGTTGTAAAATCCCATTGTTTATAGAATGTTAGGAATCTTAGCAGATTTATCTCTTCGCCCTGTTCACTAACTGTCCCACCTACTCAATTTCTGATGCATGTCAATTAAGCAGCATCCTACAATTGATGGAAGGATACCAATGGTCGAACCATTACAAATAAAGTTCACAAGTCTTTCTCTATTGCATCTGCCAATTTGCAGAGTGCAATCATATTCAGTTACATACAACAGAAGTGTTGTCATTTCTGTAAATACAACCTCACTTTCCTTATTTTGTTTTACAAAAACCAGTGAAGGTTAAGTCAAAATGTGCTTTATATTAAGAAAGATCAGGATCTATGATTGGAAAAGCAAAATTCACTTTTCCTTCTGCATTAATTCACCACTTTGATGCTGTTCAAACAGTAATAATCTCAGCATATTTTTCTTTTTGTAAATTTGATGAAAACTGAAGTTAACCTTTTAATATTAAAGGACATTGGTCACGGTTTCAGAATCTCTGCACAGAGTAGAGAGAAGCCCAGATCAAATAAATCTAACCTGCCTACCTAGATTTTCTAATTATTTCAAAGAAGAAACTGAGTGCAGGAAGTAACAGTTCAAAGGTTTTCTTTATGTCCTTCAGTTCTGCAACCAAATGAAGAAATGGGAATAAAAAAGCTTTCAACAATATTGGCTACTAATGAAGTTGCTCCATAGGTCTGCATCTTCATAGCATTTGTGACATGTTGTACTGCAGCACATCAGTACCACTGATGATTCAAAAGCAGCCACCCACCATCCAGATTTACTACTATCACTTTCACTAACAAAAGCAATAAGAGGCTGGAATGCTGTGTATTTTTTCTAGGCTTTGATCATATTCCTGTTTGTGTAGTATAACCAAAATTCCACTGAGTAGAAGAGGGGGCCTGGCCAATCGGGAAACAATGGCCACTTGACCTCAAATTTGAATCTTAAAAGTGTTTATTTCAGGAAAGGAAACTGAGGAAGGTAAAGAATTAAACACAAAGAAAAGGAAAATAAAATTGAGAAGGCAGACTAGAAATGAAAATCCTGCCATGACACCAGGTTTATTTGGGACCATAACTATTAATGTTTAAATCCATGTTAGCAAACAAAGAAAACATATACTTTTATACTGGTACAAGTACTTTAACTGCTGCTATTTGTTTCTTGTACATAGATTTCAACTCTATGACAACTCCTGTGTAAGAGACTAAAAATGAAAGTGTCCCTTATATTCAGGTGTCCTCACTAAACAGATATCACTGCCAATCAAATAGTATCTCGGAAAATGGTCCCTAATAAAAACATTTTCCCATGAACTATACTGCCATTCAACTGAAATACCTCTTCTCTCACAATGTTTTTAAAAACATGCTTTTCTTTTCTCTAAAATTGACTGCTGTTGTGTAGTATAGTAGATTTGAATAAAATGAGCACACAACGTATTGCACAGTCTGGCGTAGGATTTCATTCACACTTCCACATACTTCAGAAATAAAATACACAGGATGTGTTTCACTGTGACACTCCTGCAGCCCGCAAAGAAAAACCAAGCTCTACACCTGTTCAGATTTTGTGCTAAGCATGGAGTGGCATTTCATCACAATCACTGTTTAACTGAATGTTTAGCCCTAGCATCTTGCACCATGCTGTCAGCCAGCAGCAGGGAGTCGTGAAGTTGTTGGCACATTTGATTTTACTGCCATTAAGATACCGACTTAATACACTGATTGTCCTAGGTCCCGTTTCAAATACTCCACGGTAACCACCTTCGCTTTTTTTTATGATGACACTGTGACAAGGTGATTTTATGCACTTGGATTTAGTAATAAAGATGTCAGTCAGACTAAGAACCATCAGGGCTCCTAATGAATTCATGTGGGGTAAAATCCAGGGGTCTTCTCACACATGTACATTTAGAGGGGTCACAGAGAGATGGAACAAGCGTGTAATTAAAGCCAATTTCATTAAGAGGAGAATCTGATAGGGTATAACAAGACTGTAAAAAAAAAGCCTATTTCCTGTGGCTCGAGTATGAAAGACATGTCTTTAACCAGATCAGATTCTATAAATTGGTTGTCAAGAAAGGATTGTTGAGATTTATACCCATCTATCAACCGACAGAGGTAGCTGTGGCAGGACAGGCTGCTGCGACTCCCATCTGTAAAGCATCTTAAATCTGAAGAAGGCCATCTGCTAGAACAAATGACTCAAAATCAAATTTGACTTATTGTTTACTTTTTTTAAAAAATGGAATGTTCAAATTCTAACTCAGTGGCTAGCTTTGAGAAGATTTCCAAATAAAGCCTCTTAAATCCCACCATAAAGGATCTAAAACCTCATTGCTATAAGTGGCAGAGCCACTGCATTACTTATAGCTTTAATCAGTTCAGCTCTGAGTAATTTATAATATACATTTTCAACAATATTTTACTGTAAGCTCTGAAAATAATATACATGTACATAAAATATAATATACACAGACTTTACCACTATATCTGATTTTATATCGTTTCACATCACTTTCAGTACAATGTTAATAATCCACTCAACTGGTAGCATTGTTCTCACCTTCTATTTTCTATATTGCGTCCTGTGTGCTTGAAGTGATAAAGCACACGTAGAAATAGTTTCCTCGTTTTAGCAAAGGAAAGGCTGGATTTATTTGTTAAATTTGATTGTTAAATAAAATGTGCTAGTATAACATACAGGGGTTTATTCCTCACAAAACTTTTTGGCAATTATATAAAAGTAAATAACTTAATGCATTGCTTGTAACAGCACTTATCCTCGTGGTGATAAATATTAAAATATTAGAGGTATAAAGGCAATGGTAGGAAGCAACCAGAGCAAATGTGTCAAAACACATATCTTCAAAGATAGCTGGGATGTATAGCATCTTGAGCAGAAACTTTAATTTTAATGGCACTGAAGTTTGTTTGGACTGGATTGCACGCTCCAAGTATTTTCAGTCCAAACAACAATGCTTGGTTCCACCTTTTAAGAGTGCACAATTTTGGTACAAAATTGAAATTGATTACATTTTTGCAGAAACATGCAAGGGAGTTTTCTTTTCAAGGTGCAATAATTGTGCCAAAGGATTGACAATAAATTTGCCATCTAACTCAGTCTCAGAAGGTCTACTTATGTCAATGAAGTAGATGCTGCTTAAAATATAAATTCTTCATTGGGTACTTCAATACCCCATCTCTGCATTGACCCAACAATGGTCAAGACGAAAACATACATGCACAAGGGCAATGTGGAAAACTAAGGTACAGGCTAAGTCTTAAAATAGATATTGTCATAATATTTGATCTGTCTGATTAACAGAGGATGAAACTACCATATTGTTTCTTTAGAGTCACAGAATCAGGCAGCATGGAAACAGACCTTTCGGTCCAACTAGTCCATGTCGACTGTATTCCCAAACCAAAGTAGTCCCACCTGCCTGCGTTTGGCCCATATCCCTCCAAACTTTTCTTATTCATGTGCTTATCCAAATATCTTTTAAATGTTGTGACTGTATCTCCATCCACCACTTCCTCTGGCAGTTCATTCCACACACTAAACACTGTCTGTGTAAAAACGGTGCCCCTCATGTCCTTTTTAAACCTTTCTCCTCTCATGTTAAAAGTACACCCCCTTGTTTTGAACTCCCCCACCCTAGGGAAAAAGACCCTTGCTATTCACCTTATCTATGTCCTTATAATTTTATAAACCTTTATAAGGTCACCCCTCAACTTCTCACGCTCCTGTGGAAAGAGGCCTAGCCTACCCAGCCTATCTTTATAACTCAAACCTTCCATTCCGAGCAACATCCTGGTAAATATTTTCTGAAGCCTCCCCAATTTAAAAATAGCCTTCCGATAGCAGGGTGACCAGAACTGCATACAGTATTTCAGAAGAGGCCTCACCAATGACCTGTATAATAATATTAACATGACATCCCAACTCCTATACTCAAAGGTTTGAGCAATGAAGGCAAGCGTGCTAATCGCCTTCTAACTACCTTCTCTACATGTGACTTTTTGTCTGGATACAAATAAAAGAGCAGCTTTAATGCCAGGACAAGATGGTGGGTGTAATTTAATAATTTGGTTCCATTTATGTCGACCACTTTCAATTGCTTTATGTATAAGGGTCATATTTAGGCATTTGATTCCATTGAGAAATAAATTAATGAGCACTGCAGATTGATCACTTGACAAAAGAATGAGAAAATAAGTTCCATCTTGGGCTGCCCAAATATTTACACAAGTTTGAATTTACAATGTAAGCCATATTGTCAACATTTTTCAGGGTAGCCATAGCCTAATCCATTGACCAGAAAGTCAGGGACTGCATTTTATGATCATCAGGTCATGAATTATCTAAATTTGTGTCATTTACTCCTTTAAGGAATAAAGTCCACCAGAAGAGCTGTCAGATAATCAGATGGTTGATAACTCTTCAGTCGCAGCAGTGCCATCAGGAATAGTGATCATTGCTGGTAATGCAACTGGCCTGGAGCATCTACAAGACTGAAGGCCCCTGTGCATGAATGGTCCTGTGGAAAATGTTCGGACCATTCAGGCAGGCCCAAGAAAGTTGGGGAAGAGTGTGACAATGGTCAGTCATTAGGACAGAGCGCAAGAGTGGGATATTTCAGCAGCCTGTTTCACAAGGTGAGTTTGGGCTTCCCTGGACTATTAAATGCCTGATCAATTTGGCTCACTCCTGAGGAGGCTGCCTGAGCAAACAAGTGGCACCCCTTGTGGCCAAGTCTCCATCCATGATTGAAAAATACCAATGGCAATGGAAAGAAGTTCTAAGGTAGCCCTCAATGTGCCCGAAGATACCTCAATTGGCCCAAGGTGACTTGGGCTGCCTGCTCCCTTCCCTGACAATGACAAAACACCAGCAATGTGCAGGCAATAAGCACATCACCCCTGCCATCCCACTTAATTTTACCTTCCCAACACACACAGTCATGCTGTTCCTACCCACTTCCTGCACCCAGTAAAACCCCAGCTCATGATTCATGGTATCCCATCAGATGCTTGGCATTAAAAATGTTTCATTAAAGATATTGGAACTGTGAATGGCTTACTACAATATGTTATTAGAATGAAAAATGATGAATAAAATTGTATATATAAATATCCAACTACGTAACTTATGTAGATGCAACAGTGGAATATAGCACTCAGTGAGGAGTACATCCAATTTACAGGAAGTATCTGGATACTTTAAGTCTTATTATAAATCAATATTTCCTGCTTTACAGCATTATGATCAGACTTTTTTAAAAAATCCTTCCTTTTACACAGCACTTCCCACAAGCATAAATTCTATAACATACAAATATAAACTCAAATTCCACCAATGTTCTCCAGTGCTGCGATCTTGTAGCATGACATGCATAAAAAAGTCTTCAATTATTTAGTTTCTTCAGATTCTTCCTTTAATGAATACTTCTAAGCAGTGTGAAATATAACTTCTATAATTATGTAACATTGTTAAGATTAAGTCTTTTTCGTAGTTAATTTAATAAATTACTGTCTGATTGCAGCATTTTAAAACTGTGCCTACGAATTTAGAGTTGGTTGCTCTTTCTATACTTACATTACATGTTAACATCCTCTCTTAATTTGTTAAAATACATTAGTTATTCTATTTTGGTTTCAAAACCTCAATTACCTCAGTCCTCTAATTCCATATACCTGTCCTGAATCAGAAAGTTTGACAGACTGCTTGTGAATTTGTTCAGTATATTTTTCATTTTAAACAAGCCAACAGAGAAACTGCTAAAAAGGACAGGACAAGCAGGCTGATGAGGTTAGTGATGTTTTGTCAGGGCAAAGGGAAAGCAGGCCTACAGTGTGGAAGCAGGCCATTCACCCCACCAAGCCCACAACAACTCTCTGAAGGGCATCCCACCCAGACCAACCCCCCACCCCTATGACTCTGCATTTCCTATGGCTAATCTACCTCACCTGTACATCCCTGGACACTATAACCAATTTAGTATGGCCAAACCACCTGACCTGTACGTCTATGGACTGTGGTTTGAAAGCAGAGCATGTGGAGGAAAGCCACACAGACGTGGGAAAACATGCAAACTCCACACAGCCTGAGGCCGGAATTGGACCTGGGTCCCAGGCGCTGTGAGGCAACAGTACTAACCACCGTGCCACCCATGTGGTGGAGAAATAGAAGTTATTCAATCAGTCAATCTTCTTCAGACATCAAGAGTCTCAATAGTGACTGAAGAATTAGCAACAAGCCTGTGCTGAGTTTTCTAAGAATGTCTGCAGAAGCACATGCCAATCAGGAAGCAGTGAAGATACTGGTGGGTCTTCACCTGGACCTTAAGATCCTGAGGACAGAGGTGCCACCCAATGGGAGCTGCCGCAGCATCATTTGATGAAAGCAGTGCAAATGAGGAGCAATCCTAGAATGCCAAGGTGACAGAGGAACCAGGACAGAAGTAAGTGATGTTTCTTGGATAAGGGGAGAGAGAGGGCTGAAGCATCAGAAGAAAAGAAAGGGATTGACTGCCAGTGAGAAACCCAGTCCCTCAATCCCACCACTTCACCTAACAAGTGGATAATTTGGTCTGTTGGATGTGCTACATGATGATAGACCTGTTTTCAGCTCCTAGTGCCAGTAGGATGAGGTCTTTAAGTAGTTTTTAACTGGCCATGCAAGGACTCAACTGATGGTTGAGCAGTAACCTATAGGTTCTCACAACTAAAGATAAATTCTGGTAGAGCTGAGAAAGCAGCAGTTAAAGAGTGTGCAACCAGCCTGCCTAATTAAATATCGTACCTACCTCCAACAGCAAAGATTTTGCCCCATGTTTCAAGTCAAGACCTTTAATTAGAACGTGAGGTCGCAACCTGAAGTGTTAACTCTGTTCTCTCTCCACAGTTGCTGTCAAATTCACTTTTCCTTATTAGTTTTTAGCAAATCAAAATCTTATACAAGTTTATAAATTCAAATTTACCAACCTTTCTAGCAGTTATTCAGTTACAATAATTTAGTTATCTCTTGGCAGACCCTTGCTCTGCGTAAATAATTGCCATGTTTCCCTAACTTACAAATGTTAGTTACAACAGAAACACAATCACTGGCTGTGAAGTACTTTGATCCTGAGGATTTTTCTTCTCTTCATTTAATCATGCTGATCTTCAGTTTATAATCACTTGAAATTGGTCATTTACTTGTCCTTTCTTTGAGAAGCTTAGTTAGAATAGCTTGGTAGGATAACATAGTATACTGTCTACAGTTCACATCTTCCAAATTTTGTACCACATTACAAGAAAATTGGGATCTCAATTGGACAATCCCTGAAAACCAGTGTGGAAATCATGCTACATGATTAGCCACAACTGCAGGCTGAATGCAGGCAGTACACCAACTTGGAGACCTATACTTTGAGTGACATGAAGGTTCAGCCAGTATTGCCCATGCTGTTCAATGTTTGAAAGCGATGGTAACAAAAGCTACAGCAGCTCCAACCTCTTAAAATTAACTTGTACTCTTACAGCAAGGTAAACTGTAAGTGGGGCAATGCGGGGATTTGTGACTAAAGACAATCTGACCTGGAGAGAATGTGAAATGACACAACAGGGAGGAAAGGGATCTCCAAAGTCTTCAGAGGGTGCACTGGTGGTTTTGATGGAGATGGGTGAAAAGCAGGAAAGATGTCCTGAGTGCACAAAACGCATTGTGAATAAATGGCCACAGAGGTCAATCAAGTTGTGAGGACCTGGATTCAATACTGCAAAAGGTCAAGGACCTCACAAAAGTGATCAACCAAGAATAATATTTAGTTAGGTCAGACGGGGGGGTGTAGTTTGACCTTGCTATCCTTCAGCTTCCTCCAGAATTATGTTCTAGAGTGGAAGGTACACGATTGACCTTTCATGTCAGCTGCAGGTAGGCAACCATAGCCAGCATGGAACTGAAACCATGTAGCCACCCTGCCACCTCCTGGGAATGACTGCATCCCTTGGTAAAGGCCATTTAGTGCTTGGTTGAGGTACTGGACATCAGGAAGTATGGCACTCCACTAAGTGCCACCCTGTGAACTTGTTCCCAAACCCCTTCCTGCACCTCTCTCCCTGCAATTTCCATCCTAACTAAACGTCCCCCAAGCTCCAGCCAACATCACTTGTCTGTGACCTTGGCAATTCCTGGGTCTTGGCTCTCTGTCCTTCCAGAAGCAACCATGGGCTCCCTTAGCAACTGCTCAGCACAACAGATTCTGATTGGTTAGCAGCTCTCCATTGGCAAAGTATCTTCATTCCTGGGAAAGGCCTCTTGCTGGCCTAATCACTGCCTGATCAAACTGAAATTCTGACAAAGGATCACAGGATTCGAAATGCTAACTTCTTTTTACCTCTGCACAGATGCTGCCAGACCAGCTGCGCTTTTTTTTTTTCTGTTTATGCTTCATGATACATCATCTAATAGCTAATGTTGCATCTCCCATTGCAGCAGATACAGCAGCTATTTGACATCTGAAGCGAAAGCTTAGGTTCTTATTATAAAAAGTCAATTTCTTGGCATGCAAGTGCAGGCTGCTGTCATCATGACTGTGAACTGGGGTTCAAGGAAGTTTGGAGGATATCACAGCCACCCAGAAATCTGTCCTCCAACAGATTAGGAAGATTATGGAGCTATCACTTCAGGACAGTGGCAGTGGCTTCATGCAGCATGAACTTTTTAGCCTCTCCCAGGATGGGAGCATTTGTCCTCCTTCCCTCCATCCCCCCCGCCACTCTGCCCATGCCCTAGTGTTGCCTTTCAATATGGCTGCCACCCAAGCAAAAATGTTCCACATCACAGCCAGAGGGCCACAGCTGCTCTAAAGCTGTCCTCTAAAGCCAACTGCTGTGGAGTCAGCAGCTTTTCAGTGGCCATGGCACAGCCACTAGGGTAGATATGTAGAAGCTACCCCACTGTAGAGGAACAGTCAAAGGCACTAGGTAAATAGAGAGGGAGGAGACTAACTGACAATTCTTTGCAATATGGCATGATTTCATTTATAAATCTGAACCGCAGTGTTCATGTTGTAATGGATTTTTCTTTTGCGATTGTGATCGAGGGGATGCTAATGATGGAGGGAATGTAAGATACGTGACTGCAGATGACTGATGAATTAGAATACTGACATCATAGTTGTAAAAGGGCAACCAAGACAGAATGATTGCCCTCTCCCTTCCTCTTTCTCTTCTTCTTTCTCCTCCACGTGTCATGCTTTTGGTCCTCAGCTGCTTGCCGTACATCTACAGGTAAGCGTAACCCCACCCCATTTTGGGGGAGGTTCAGCAGCACACAGTTGACTGCCAAGATGCTGGACACCTACTCTGCCAAGTACCATAGAGTGGCACAGGTAACAGAAAGATTGTTTCAGCGTGCCAAAGGTCTGCTCCACTCTGTGGTAATGTGGCTTTCATTGCAGGTACATTACACACAGCAAACTGCCACAGAATGAAGGCATCATGATTGCTGCCAAAACACTGAGCACTGACCTGCATAATTCATTTTGTTTGGTCACACACCATCTGAGTCTTCGAGGTGATGAAATCCCTTTTAGTTCAAGTGTACAGCAAAGTTGACTTTTTGTGTTCTGAGAAAAAGTCATTAACCTTAAATATTCACTGTTTTTCACCCTTAGATTCTGACTGTCCTACTGAGTATTTCCAGCATTTTCTCTTTTTTTATTATCTCGGTGTTGATACGTGGTTCCTGCAGAACTATGTGTACACACTATGGGGAAGTGTTCACTCTTCTTGCTTACCCTTGACAAGTGAGAATGAAATATAGAGAGGTCCTTTCGAGTATAGAGGAGTCAGTGACGTCCCTTACGCAAACACAGATGGCAAACTGTGAGATATTGCAAATGTATCCAGCTCCAATGTAGTCCTTGCCCTGTTCAGCATCTGAGATCGTGACTATAGCTTGTGCCAGATTTCAGCGAGTGCACGTTATTCTTTGCTGAGGCTCAAGATACAGAATTGCCCCCCAAAGACCCTGGAAAATTAGGTGTCACTGCTCCATTCATCTCACTTCTGGTAACATACTACTCCATAATCATTTTCCAAGGATAAAAGTCAAGAACGCATGCATATCTGGGAGCAACAAGCTTGAATAGAAGCCTTGAAGTTAGAATAAGATCACCACCTGAAGAACTATTCCATTTTGAATTTTGCAACTTGCAACAACAAAAAGAACCAAACACTTTTAGACTTGCAACAATAGCTGGAAGAAACAAGCCAATAACTAACCTGTTGACCAACACTTTAAACAGTGGTGGTGAGTCATCCTTCCTGTGTCAATGTGTGTTCAGCTTTGATGGGTAAAGCTATGATGTTGGCTGTAATTTTGAACTATAAAATAGTCACGTTGGCATTAAATCAGCATTCATGTCCCTGATGTCAAGATTTACCTACTATACATACTTCAGTGGATGCCACTGCATGTGCTCTAAGGCCCTCACCAACATGGTACCAAGTGTGAATGTCTTGCCCATCAAGAATTCAGTTGCACATGTGCTGCAGGCCTATTCCTAGCACACAAAAATCAGGTGCTAATAATAAGGATTTCTCCTCTATCATCTCCTCGATAAACATGCAATATGTTTACTGCATGTATCCCACATCACACTCTCTTTCCCACATCACTGACTGTACTGGATGGCTAAATCAAGGGTTAGAAGCAATTTAGCATGGCTGAATGAAGCTTTTATGAATGGTAGTACAATTAACTTAATCGACTTGACAAAACAAGCAGTCACTGCCATATTTTGGAGCCCTTGCTAAAATTGCTAATACCTAACTCTGGTCTTATCTGAATTAAAACCAAAAGGTACATTTTGTAAAATTAAATTATGTGGGTAAAACATTTAGTGAATCTCCATCTCTTCATTAGTCAGTGCCTTTTTGTTCCTCCATCTGTGTAGCAGCAATACACTTATTACAGTTTCAGTGAATTTACAGTAACAAGACATTCCCTTGACAAATTAATCACTTCCCAAGCATTTTATCATATAAATAAAATATCACCTCTGGAGGGAAATCAGTTAAATCAGTTGATTTAACCCATCTATCAGTAAAGCCTAACGTGCTCCCATTTCTTCCAAAACAGATGGACTGTCCTTCTGAACAGGGACTATTATAATGCATTTCAGAATTGAAGGTGCATGATGTGGGTTGCTGAACATGTAGGGAATGGCAGTACATGGGAGCTGTAGTGTGTAATGTGGGGGTTACTTGATTCCACAATATATGCAGAAAGCTGCACTGATTGTAACAGAGCTATTCAGCTGGAGTGATCTTATTGGCTTGGAGGGGAGAAGCCAATCAAGAATCGCTCTTAACAGCTGATCCATGTGGCAATAAGACACCAGAACCCTTCATTGAGAATGAGCTGATGTTATTTCCATATCATGACAACTAATTGAGTTTCTGATCTGATGCACACAAAAAGTGAATCAATTCCTTTTCTTTGAGCCTAAGGTGAAAATATTCTCTTTCATGGATTGCTGGCAACTGTAGGATTATTAAAAAGTAAAATCAGAAATGATGGCTGTACAAAATAAAAATGGAATATGCTGCAGATTGACACAGTATTGCCAATACTGACAAAGATGAGATAACTTCTTTGCAGAAATGTGGATCTATGTTTTCTCCTTCAGGTACTGATGCCCTACTATGTAGTTCAAGCATTTTCAATATCTGTCCACTGGCTAAAATATATACTGCACTCCTAAGACACATTGTGCAGCGGCAATAGATTAAGACAGCTATACTGCAAATTGCTCTCGAGTGACGCTTGAACCAATCATTAACATGAACCATTGTTTTTAATTTGATCAGCTCACACACAGAACTGCTTAACAAGCAATACTCCACATTCCAAACCCAAACATGAATATTCAAAACTTGTTCAGAAGTTTAGTGATTTCTGGTTAGGTAATCTGCATACATCATTATGCAGCACATCCAATTTTCAACTAACCCTTTGATTATTTCTGAAGCTACCTGCTCCAGTTGTCTGAAAGGTTAGCAAGGTTCTGCCCTCTGCCAGAGCAGCAGCTGTGACCGTACAATTGGTTGCAGGATCCCACGGCTAAATAGGTAAATGCTAACACTTGTCAATGAGAGGACACAATTCTGCATGCAATTCAGTTACTCATTCCATAAACATATATATGGGTTAGATTTGGTTTCATTATAATGTCTTATGCAGTAGAATAACACTCCAGCACTCACTGTCCAAGGGTCACACTTGAAAAACAACCATTTGAACAAGGTTCTGAAGATTCATTGCTCCCATGGAAGTATAGCCAACAAAATATCTGTCCTGCAGCGAGGGGGAGGGAAACAAGTGGGAAATAATGAAAGAATAAGACACTGCACAAACCAGCAGGAGACACAGAAACTTACCAGAGGTGCATCCATGGAACAGCCTCAGGCCCCCACCCAGAGTCCAACCCAGTTTCAACTTGGGTATCATTCAAATTTTTATCAACAAGCTGGGGGTAATACCACTTAAGTCACAATAGCATAAAAATGATCTAGCAGCCTCTAGTGGCTAAACAATATTAGCACTGCAGCACAAATATATTTCCATTTGGTCCATCACCCAGAAATTATACACTCATTAGCCCCCACCCACCACCGTGCCCCCCCCTCCCCCCAAAAAACTGATTTAGAAAAACATTGTTAGAGTGTCAAACTTCATATTAAAATTGGTTATGTGCAAACTAATTGAATCATTTTACATCTTCCGATGCAGCTGCTTGAAAGAAGCCATAGGTTTCTCAAATATGCAAATTGGAATCCTACATTCAGAATTAAAGTATGGACGTTGGAAGCTGCCAAGCAAGTTTTACTCTCTACTTTTGATTATCCAGGAGAAGCCTAAACTCTGTGCATGTATTTGGTGCAAGTCAATTTGCTTGGTCATACTCTCAGTAGATTCTAGATCCAATAGAGGCAAGTTTCAGATCTCAATGAGTTAGAATTTGTGGATTTGGAAGTATTGCAGTTAATATTACTGTGAATTCATCATATATTAAAATCCATATCTGCTTGACCAAAGTTAAATTTCCTGAAAAAAGTGATTTTACATGATATTGCTGTTCTGAGAATAAAAACTCTCTTGTCATGATTCAAAACCAAAGTTAAATCAAGAAAAGTAATTTTAACTTTACTCTGTCTCTACAAAATAAAAAATGTATTGAAAAGTTTTTCTTGTTATAATGTTCAACCAATGCACATTTTGCTGTCAGGCAGTAGCTCATGTCCTAACTGGTGAATTGAGGAATTTATTGTACTTAATTCAATGAACTGTTAAACATATAGAGTCATTCTAATCAGAAGGAATACAATTGATTCCTGACATTTAAAATGAACCTTTGCAGCACTAACAAAAGTTCAAGTGTTGCAAACACCTACCAATGTGCAACATAAACTTATGGACAGATGTTGTTGTCTTTAAACTCCTTGTTTGATTCATTTCACCTTTTTGGTGCAGTATTTTCTACTTGTTTCATTTCCATTACAAATCCCCTATCAGATTTGCAAAGAGTGCTCAGTAAGTAAATTGGTGACAGGGAACAATAAAATGTGCAGACCTGACACTCTGAAGAGTTTTGAACAAATTTGCTAACAATTAGTGTTCCTTTAACAGGCTGCTGTGCTGGAAATAAATCACATCCTTTTAATTTCCTCTTCCCTACAAAACAAAAACAAAATACCATCCAGAACTGTGACTCAATACAGGCAAAAAGATGCCCTGTAAGGATCCAGGTGAAGATAATTTGGTTGTAATCTCCTCAGTGATCTATATACTGTATCTAAATCTATATGCAAATAGAAGCTTTCAAGCATTTAACGCAATCCCCAGCATCTAGGGTGAGAGCTTTCAGTTTACATTGGCTGCTTAAATAATTTACTCTGCTTGCTTGCCTACTGGCACTGAAGTTGCTCCGGTAAAACCCACAAAGCACACTCTGAATAACCAGATGGACTAACTATGCAGCAGGTGGGACAGATGGCACATAGCCCTGTCTGACGCTGGTCGCTTCAGCGCGAACTAGCTTCCTTCCAGGTATATTAGCGTCAATCCAGCACTGTCAGAATTATGCTGCTTTTTTTGGACACTGCTATTTCATGTTGGAGACTGTGCATTGACCAAAGATCTCTGTCACTGTCCTGTTTGGTTCAGCACGGCTTAAAAATTGCTGCAAGATTAATAATTCTACTTTCTTTGGAAATGAAGTAACAGCTAACCTTAATATATATGTTCTAAGTATAAACAATCCAGTGAAATTATTTAAGATATGTATCAGAAAAACTGGAGAACATGCATGAGGCAGTCGATTGGGCACCTATCAATACATGTCTTTCATGAATTTTAGGTTATCTTTTTTATGCCCAAAATGACAAAGACTATTTGTCCATTATATGTCCTTAAAATTTTTAACCTGTCAAGATATAAATCACCTATATATTGCAATTATTCATTTTCTTTTATCAAAGAAGGGTTTGTGGGGATATGGGCCAAGTGCTGGCAAATGGGACTAGATTAATTTAGAATATCTGGTTGGCATGAACGAGTTGGACCAAAGGATCTGTTTCCATGCTGTACATCTCTGTGACTATGACTCTAAGTGTCTCATAGCATGCTCTGCATCACATTCCTAATTTTAAAAATATTTTCTTTACGTTTTCCTCAGGTCTGTACTATCTCTTTCATTAAATCTCTGCTTTATACTACTGGTCTAAACCGATGGCTGCAAAGTATAAAGTTGAGTTGGCAAAAGTCATATTGCAGGATATAAATCACTTTGTCCATACTATTACAAATTCCTGCTCCCTGTTGTGTGTTTTAACATTCATGGCGAGTGAGTTGGAGCATCGATCTTCTCATCAGATTAAAAATACCCAATGTAAAATTTAGAAGATAATTAGATCTTTCAACAGATCAACCCAGACTCACAACAATTTGGGGTGATATTGCACCCTATTCCCAGCCCAAGATTCATTTGACAGGTATTACAGTTGGGTTTGTAATTGACTCAAGTTATTCTGTACCTTTCCAGCTGACATGCAATGGAAACTGTTTCTCATCAAGGCCAGAGTGTAAAAGTATTTGCAATCCAAATCAAATAAGAGCTTGGAGCAGAACACTTTGCAAAAACAAACCAACAAAACCTTTTCGAATTCCAGTCTATATTAATTTGATAATCTAATTTTTCTTTTGTCGAAAGCTTTAATAATTTGAATAAAAATTTTAAATGCATTAATTCCTTGGCCTTTTTTTAAATTGGTAGGGAGGGGACCTTCCTAAGGCACCCTGCACTTTGTTTAGGAAACAAACCAAGCCCAGCGGAAGAACGCTTCTCGCTTTGCTTTGGTCTGTTTGGGTTGTCCACATCCTTCTGGCACAAGCCTGTTTTTGCATTGTACACACCAGCTGCTGACTAGATTTTGACCAAACTATTTTGTTTTAGGGAGTGACTCATATCATGCACACAAACAACCTGATTAGACCTAACTCAATCCGGAAGGAAAATAGGCAAAAGAAAGAAAAAAAAAGGCAATTGGGGTATGAACCGCTGTCTTCCATGAGAATGAAAGTTCCTATCTTTGGCCCCGAGTTGTTAAATTCTCACAAGCTATCAAAGCTAACTATTATCCATCTTTATCTAAGCTCTGTGTGATAAGTTTTGGTGGCATGCCACTGAAGATCAACATTATTCCGTCAAGACAAATTTGAGATACATACAAAATGCAAATCTGCAATTTATTATGCTGATTAAAAAGAATAAGGTGCTGCAATGGTTACTGCTCTTTCAAATGTGCTAACAAAATATAACTGTTTGAAGGTCTAATGTATTACATTGAAGATTATATTGTCCACCATAAAATTAAAATCTGGCTTCCTACCCACGCCTGAACTGAGGAATTAAAAAGTACTTGTCAAAAAGGTCCACAGATGAATTACAATATCCACAGGGACTATCCTGGAGTTCAGCAGCAGCAGTAAACTGAAGGATTATGGAATTAGTGCAACTTATAAGCTTTTCCACATAAAAATGGTTTAGAAACAAATCCCAATTTTTTATAAAACAGTCTTCAACTACCTGAAGTAATTTTGAAACTTTTTTTCAGTATATAAAAAACAAAACTTTGGAGCTTAGAAATGAATTCTTTTATATGCTTACTGGAACAAATTGAAAAAATAACCCTCTGAATTGCATGCTTGCCTAAAGCAGACTGAATGAAAATGAAATTGCTGTACTAAATCGACTTTGGGAAAAGGTAGTCATTTTACGCATGTCTCCTCAGTTGAATTATCCAACACTGTCACAAGGATAAAAAAAAGTGAACACTGAGATGCCACAGCATGGCTTACTGCTGTTTGAACTGAAATCCAAAGTATGAATCATTGAGTTTCACTGATGTAAAACTTGGTATTTTATTCACACTGGGTAACAAGCTGCCTCTAGAAATGATTGCCCATACCTATTCAAAATGTATCAACATTTCAAAGCTCTCATCATTTTACAAAGTAGCTGAACAGGACAATTTATACATTCTATATTGTCTGGGTTACCAGATGTCCAATCATGATATAATAGTGTCACAAACTGAATATAACCAAATTAATAAATGCAGTCTTTGCCCAGTAAAATTGTAAAGGCTTGTTTGACTTGTGTCATTAACATAAAATATATATCAAGTTGACATTTATTTTCTGAATTCCTGAATTTTGTGTTTGAATTTTGTACAAAATTATTTGTAAAAAAATCAACGTAATGTACAAGTTAGACTAACTATAATGTATGAATGAGTAGCTCAAAACAACACTTGGATCTTTAGCAGTGCTAATGTATAAAGGCACTGTTTGAATTATCTGCATGAGAATTCAGACTGGACAAATGGACAACACTGGCATTGAGCTTCAAGTGAAGCTGGACATATAGTTGTTCTGAAATGTCTTATCTGTGTAACCTGCTGGGATTAGTTTAACACAGTAAAGCCAATTATAGCACTTGCCAGTACGCCAGCTATCTCCAACCTCCTCCCTCCCCCCATATACACACTTTTATGTCTGCAAACTGTCCTTAAGTGTGGAGTGAGCCTTTCCTCTTGTTTTCCAGAAAGAATAATAGTACAAATTAAGCCAAGTGTACGCTCTGATTCAGCAGCATGTTGAAGTAGGCAAAGACCCATTCCATTTGTGGAGCTGTGGCCACATGATTGATTGGACAGGTGTCATTCATACTAATGTTAAAACCTGACAGTGCTGATCTGTAAGGCTCTACCGACTAATACAATCTGAAGCCAATTACATCGCTCCATATGGGTACAGTAAAGAGGCCACCGCAACAAAGAGTTGCACCCTTCTCCTGCCACAACAGCTTATGCGGTCATTTAAGGAAAGGCCATTTTGTCACAAAAGAGCTAAATCTGCCTCACTGCATCACCCTTTAACATGTCTTATATCAATTTACATTTTGCTTATACTTGAGGTGACACTTGATAATGGCTGAACAGGTATTTCAATATAAACATAGAAGGGAGAGAAAGAACCATCAGGAATCAACTTTCTTTTTGCGTCACTTAAAGTCCAGGGAGGGAGAAGCAAAGGAAGAGGCAATAACTGAGCATCAAACCAGTGAGATTGTTCATGTCGGAGCTACATTATCAAACACACGTGAAGTATGATTGGGGACACAGGGGGTAAATATTTCACTGCCAGACAGTATTGAAAGCTGCAATTCATTTCTCTCTCGGTTTAGGACAATGACAATTTAATACAAGGCAAGTGAATGTAAAAGAGATAATATTGCACAAACTGCTTCACTGTAATCGGCTATTTCCTCTGGAGAGCTTAACCACTGTGACACAGAGACACATTGAGCAGATCAAAAATATATTGTTTTTCTCAGACTTTGCAATTAAAATATTATAGCTAGCCTTCTGCAGCTCTATAACGTTTACTGAATATAAAAACCTGTTAAAAATAGCTTTGGTAGGAAATGAAATCAGGAGTTGTAAAGGTTTTATTTTTACTGCAGGTTAATTACTGTAGCATAGGAGGCTCTGACAACAAAAGAGTGCAGAAAAATATATTTAAATGAATACTCTAAATAGCCGTATTCCCTGCAAATGCAAGGTTGTTACAATGTACGTCCTGCATCTTTGGAACATCTGACCTCTTGCAATATTTAAAGCTCTGTGCAAATATGCAAAATCATGCTGTTACAGCAGGAAAAAAACTCCGATATTTTGAGATGTGTAGGTATTTTCATACAGGTTTGTGACGTTCGTCTTATACCGAGCCTGTTGCTGACTTGAACAGGGGCGATCATTTAAAGAGATGAATGATACAATGAAAAGTGAAAGAACTTGAGACAAGTTGTCAGCTAACTGATATCAAGGAACAGCTTATTTCCCCCGTCCCTTTATTTTGCTGCAAGCTGCCACAGTTAAAAATCCTTTCTTAGATTCAAAAACAAAGACCATGTGTGAGACTTTCATTACACTAAACAGATCATATTTTTAAAAAATCATACAAATTAGCTTTTAGAGCAAAAAAGAAGCGTTTTTAAATATCCTTGCGTCCTTAAAAATAAGCATTCAAAATTTCTGTATAATAGATACAGAAACTACATATAGCATTTGACAATGCAGTCCTCGCCCATTCCTTTGGCTTTCTCACATCTTTGGCTAAATTACAAATAGCAGCACAATATGCAGTAACAGTAGACTGCTTCTGGGAATCTGGAGATAATTCAGAGAACATCCGTTGCACAGAGAGAGTGGGACATAATCCTGGCACAAAACATGCAAGCAAGCAGCACAGACACACAGGGACATACACATATACAGCAAACCCCTATAGCACTGCAAAGAACCCAGAATGGAAAAAAAAAGGTACCTACTCTTCGTCGTAGTGAAGAGAAAAAGATTCAGGGAGACAAAGTTCTACCAAATCCATGTGCGCTCAGCACCATTATTCGAGCCTACACTCCTGGCAATAAATCAAAGTTCCCTGACAGAGTGGCGCAATTAACACAAATGTTCTCTGGTGACAGCCTATAGGCAAAGCCAGCTGGGACCAGGCTCGCACTCTCCTAATCAAGGTCTTAAAGTCCCGATTGTAGCTTATTAATATGAAGCAGGTCTTTACATATGCAATCCCCGACCTCACCAGTCATCGCATTGGTGGGATTGCAGCCACTCAGAGTAAAGCACTGCAGACAGGACAATTCCGACACAAGCTTAGGGAAGCAATGCAGGTACAGTAGGCGGGAAGTCTGTAAACTGGGAGGAGGGAAGCAAAATTCCACAGCCTTATACAGTGTAGCATCTGAAGCACAATTTTCTATTAGTCTGAAAACAGTGTTCAAAAAAGCTTAAAGGGACAATATCCATTTGCTTCTTTGCGAAGTTACAGTAAGCATAACTATGTTAACAGAATGCATTTTACGACAAATCTGTCACAATTATTTTATCTGTAATATTATCAATACAATTTTGTACAGTAGAAAAAATTCTCTTGATGTATATTTACAGAATGTATTACAGTAAGTCATTTTAGCATCTTTTCATGTAAAATACACAAAGGGGTGTTTTCCTCTATTTAAAGCTGAACTGTCTTTCCCAAAAGTCATATCTGTATAGCTTTGCTCAAAGCAGTTTATAGGCAAGCACAGTGCTCTATTTTTCTTAAATGATTAAAATCTATATCAAAATGCACTATAATCTGAAAGCTGCTCTTAAAGGGCTCTCTTGTCATTTTTACCTTCTCAAAATTTATACACCTATATTGTCTTATAGTTTTATATACTAACCAGCTACATTAAGTACATATTTTCAATTTCCCAATGTGGCTTTTTTTTCTTTCTCACAAAATCAGAAGAAGAAAGCTGAGGTATCACATTTGCACCTTCCTGTCCAAACTTGGAAAGTAAAGATTCACTAGAAGTATGATGATAAATACTTCCCCTGTGCAAACACCAATGTCTTTTACTGTGTTGACATGAATTGCTTGCTACAGAGCAATACAACAATGTGGCTTGAAGCAATAGTACAAAGGCTAACCGGCGTCAAACCCATTGCAAGAACTGTTCTGAAATACAACTCCTCCAATCATGGTCTCCTTCAAGAGCTGCGAGCTCCAACAGCTGGCTGTCTCCCTGCATTCCGTTAACCCAATGTAAACCCTTTTTACTGTCCAAAAGCAAAGCTGCCTCAGAATTGCTTCTGATGTTAAATTAACCATTCTGCAAGTGCAATAGTGCTGGCAGTTGCTTTTTTGCAAGTGTTTCCTAAAGATTTCCAATCCAAGTTAAAAATATTTAACAAACAAGAATTCTGTCCAAATACAGTATAGATAATGACCAGATTCAGTTTAGTTTGCAGATTTCATCAATATACTATTTCATTGTATCTATACTGTAGAAATGAATTGTCCAAATCCATTTGCCATTTATCAAAGACCAAGTGCTTGCTCCCTAGTAATTGTTGTTACGATTCACAGATTTGTCTAACAAAATAGAAAATGTATTTGGAAACTAAACTTCTGCACTTCTTATGTTTCTAGTTTTCATGTTTTTTATCTTCCAATTTAAATTCAACTTATCCAAAATTCAAATCAAACACTGATTTAATGTCATTACTCACATACAAAAAGAATGCCATTTGAAAACGGCATTAACTGGTCAATTTGGAAGTTTCTGGCATTGTAGGCAATACAATAGTCCTTTCCCCAGATTTTCACAGCCAAGATACATAAACTCTCCTCACACTACACTTACAGTTAGTTCTTCAGGTAAAACACCACATGATTGCACCAGCTCCTTTGACTTTCAAACCACCCAAGCGAATATTTTAAACAGAAATGAGATGTTTGTTTTAGTTCCAACATATCTCTTTATAAAAAAACTTGTATGCAAACAATGACAAAACATCTTTTTTTATCCTTTCTGATTATGAACAGGAGGAGCAACCATGCACCTAGTTCCATCAATCGCACATGACCAGCCCTTGATATTGCTATATGCTATACTGACAGTACATACCGACAATCTACTTCATCTCTGATGTGCTGCTTAGAAGAAATGTTATCATGTGCAATGGCCTGGATCATGTGGTATTGACCACCCCGACACATTTCATATTTATTTGTGTCAGATTCAGCTTTTTGGTGTAACTGTGTCAACTGGCCACATCGTGTACCAACAGAACCTGCAGAATCTGCTTCGGCATAGACCCAGCCACTTTGCACTTGTCAACGTGAGAATTCTGCATCCTTTCTGAACACAAACTTTACATTAACCCAATGTTTGGCAATAAGCGCAGAGGAAAGCATAAGCAATCTGCTGTGTATTCGTATACAGAATACATTTCTTCATAAGGCCAGTGTAAACATGTCATTGTTCAATAGTGTGACATGGAAGTAGTCTCATGACCACACAATGTCTACCATGTAAAAATGCTGCATTTCATGGAGATGGAGCTCACAAAGAGTTTTAGCAATGTCTGCACTTACTGAAACAGGGCACCCTAAAAATGTAGTATTGAACCATGCTACATATCTTTCTGACACGCTGATGAAAGTATTAACAGAAAATTTCCACCCTCCCAAACAAAATGACATTTCCATAAGTAAATTGGTGGCATTGGCTAGTATATTTGTGCCAATTATTATCAGTATCTCAGAACTGTCCAACTATTACATCCAACCAGGCAGAACACTCATTAATTGTGGGAAGTACATCACAAATTGTATAAAAATGGTATCACATTCACGAAAGCAGAATATTAATTTCTAAATTAATTCAGATTAATATCAACTGCTTCACTAATGACCAATGCACCCCTCAGCACAACTATGTTAACCCATAAAATACTGGTGCCCTTTTAAAATATTAACTTTGTGCAATACTCTTTATGCACTAATGATCTGTAAATTCAAGAATATAGAATGAAAAATGCAATAATTACCCAATTAAAAAATTTTGCTCAAATGGATGTAAGTGTTGTGCTTTGCATTGCCATGCTGTAAGGGTCACAGGTGTCTTCTTATGTGTACCACAAATGCAAAATATTCAATACAATCTTGAAAAGTAATGTTTTAACAAACTAATATTGTAAAATAGAATATGTAACCAAGTAGCAGTGAAGCAATAAGGACCTTCAAATACCGATTAATGTTTAGTGAAGCCTTTAATAAGTCAAATTTTTATTACTGAAAAACTGACAAGGAAAATATCAGCTGTTCTGCTTGTGAATGCCCGAAATAATCCAAATTCATTCCTTTTAGATCTGTTTTTAATAAATCCTTGAAAGTATGTAAAAAGATGAAGATCATAAAAACAAATTATGCAGATCAACATGAATCAAATAATTGATAAGAATGGGGGTACCTTTAGCTGCCAGGTGATAAAGTGAGTGTTCCCATGTATTTGCATCATTTTGTGGCTCACCTTTTGTCTTTATGCACATTTAACAATGTTAGACATTTTATTTTGAACAGTTTCTTACTGCCATCATTGTCAGCAGAAGTTTTAAGTATTTGGGGGTGGGAAACCACATCAAAACACAAACTATATTGACCTGATTCTAAAATCATGCTTTTCATAAGTGCTTGCTGAATGTTTTGTAATCACTGGATTGAAGGAATGTTTCTACTGATTACAGAATGTACCCAAAACATTCTTCAGATGGACTTTTGCATCACCTGCAATTTTACATTTACATCACCTTGCAATCCCAAAATCTTAATCAGAATGTTTAACAAACTTTTGTATTTAAAGCACCTGTGATTTAATAAGTTATAAATCTTTTTAATAATCGCTTTCAAGTAATTCTCATTTAATTATCCCAGGTTTCCTACAATAAACAGCCAGGCCATTTATTTTGACCAAGATGATTCTGGATTTAGTTTTATTTCACATCAGCAGTAGCAGAAGACATTTCAGGAATGTTGTATTATTTAACTGTGATCAGTAGCTTGAACACCGGTTGCTAAAATATCCAGCTATTCCATTTTTGACAATAGAGGGCAGTGATGACTCTATGCTTCCTTCCAGAAAGCACAATGAATATCTACATTGCTGTTAATCTGCAAGTACAGACTTTGCCAACATACATTTACCTTAAGAAATCAGAGGAAATAAAAGAAAGGCCACATTCAGTTCCAGAGTTTACTCTCAAAATGCACATTGTGGCCCAATTCATGAGAACAACTGATAAAATAATCTCCATGTGATCAGACAATGCAATTGTCACATTGAAAAAAGGTAGCAGGTCTCAGGCACCCTACCATTTTGATATGTTAATAGATCTTCTTGGCTTGTGAGGGTCTGCTTTTATTGCTATTAAAACTTCAACAATAAATCAAGTGATGAGTACATTCAGGAAAATAGATTCTAAATGTTCACCCCATTTAAACCCAATGATAGTACTCGTACAGTGGAAAAATAATTTACATAAGAAAGCATTCTTTACTTTGGATCTGTTTAATACTAGGATTGTTTAATGTCCCACATGGAAGGGAAGAGATTCTAGGAAGTTACTTGATATAAGCAAGTCAGTTTTGTCATTTTTATAAAAATATAACTTTTCAAACTAAACACAGTATTTCCAGGGCTCCAGTTCCAACATTGTATATGTACCATATTGGTATACATAATATCAACTTTAGCCTTTTTAAACTACCAAAGTGAATTGGGGCTTTCCATTTCATATCAGCTAATCATAAGCCATAGCTCTTTAGCCACTACAATATATTTAATCCTGCGCTTCATACGCACTCCAAATAATGCATAGCATCCGGGTAATTAAAAATGTCAATTAATTAGGAATCAAGCAGGGCCCCACCACCTTCTCTCCCAGGCCACATTTCGAAGATTACTTTATTCGTGTGTCCTTGACGTAACAGTTGCAGCAACTGAAGCTTTTGAAAGAGACATTACTTCTGACACATGGTGGAAATATATTGAAAATTATAAGTGAAAGTAGTAGTTATGGTTTATAGGGCACAGTCAAGTCTTTACCCTTCCTGATGTCCCCACCAATACTTTTCCACAAGGCTTAATCTCACCACTAACCCTACTTAAATATGCAAATTAAGAGTTCTTGCATGTTATTTCACGACTTGCGTTTATTTAATATTCATGTAACCATTGCCTAAATGGCATAATGCAAACTTCAAACACAGAAAGTCATGATTTCAAGTTATGACCTTTAAGACCACACCCAGAATGATTGTGGTGGATTCATACCTAACTAATGTCTGCAGTGTTTACATCCTACAATCCTGAATTCTTGAAAGTTCAGCAAGGATAGCACTGAGTGTATGAAAACCACTACTATGATATTTCTCGTATTAACTATAAATGTATTCATAGTGAACCCCAATCTGATTTGAAACCCATATTTGCATTTTTGTCCTACCCAAGCTTTACCAGCGTAAGTCAGGCACAAAGTACTTATACTCACATAAACAACAATCCTGAGGTTACAGGATTTGCAATTCCAAAGTTAATTACAGAATATCAGGCAGAGAAGGATCAATCTGGTGGATTTTGTTTTCCCCAGATAATCCAGAGAACTAAGGAGATGGACAATAAATGCTAGCCTTGCCAGCAATGTCCACACCTGTGTATGAATTTTTTAAAAATTCTTTAATGAAAACTTTAATGTATTCAAACTAAAAATAATACTTGAAGTATTTTATCAGTTGCAGCTAAGTGTATTACTTTTTCTGGGAAGGATGGCATGGAAACAGACCCATCTGTCCAACCTGTCCATGCTGACCAGATAACACAAATTAATCAAGTCCCATTTGGCAGTACTTGGCCCATTTCCCTCTGATCCTCCTATTCATAGATCCATCCAGATCCCTTTTAAATGTTGTAATTATACCAGCCTCCACCACTTCCTCTGGCAACTGATTCCATACACCACCCTATGCATGAAAAAGTTGCCCCTTAGGTTTGTTTTAAATCTTTTCCTCTCACCTTAAACCTGTGCCCTATACTTTGAACTCCCCCATCCCTATGAAAGACCTTGTCTATTTACCTTATCAATATTCCTTATGACAAACCTCTACAAGGTCACCCCTCAGCCTCCAATGCTCCAGGGAAAATAGCCCCAGCCTATTCAACCTCTCCCTATAGCTCAAACTCTCCCAACCCTGGCAACATCCTTGTAAATCTTTTCTGAACCCTTTCAAGTTTTATAACGTCCTTCCCTTAGCAAGGAGACCAGAATTGCACACTGTATTCCAATAATGGCCTAACCAATGTCTGTACAGCTGCAGCATCCCCA
>NC_057718.1:43106802-43179979 GCF_004010195.1 Chiloscyllium plagiosum | reverse complement strand
TCCAGCCCCCCCCCCCCTCCCAAGGTGCCCTCCCCCTCTCACTAACCACACCCCCATCAGTGGCCAGTGAAGGCAAGCATGCCAAATGACTTCTTCACTATCTTGTCTACCTGGGATTCCACTTTCAAGGAACAATGAACCTGCATTCCAAGGTCTCTATGTTCAGCACCAATCCTCAGGACCTTCCTAGTAAGTGTATAAGTCTGGAGAAACAACAGCCAGGCAGTCAATAGGAAGTGGCTACCAACCCAACCATTATATTCTATATGATAGCAAATTGCATTTCTAGACCAACCCTCATGTAGAGGCCTCAGAGCAACATCCTCACAACAAATTCTTCTGTGATCATAATAAAAACTAAATTGTACCTCTAAGCCAGCAAATATTGTAGACTCATTTAAACAGTTGGAAATTCAATATGAATCTGGCTGAATTTAAGAGAATGCAACACCACCATTCAACTGATTTAATCTGCAGACTGGGAGGAGGTTGGGTGAGGGACATGCAAGGAGACATTTCTCTAAATCGGACCAGTTCAGCAATCTTAAGAGTTATCAGCAGACTGGAACAATCTGTGTATTTAAGAATTTGCACAGAGCCTGCAGTGCCACTGCCCAATATCTTAACTGGAGTGGTGCTGGCGAGAGGGCTTGTTTAACCCCTATTATCTGAAAGCAGCTACACAAGGGACCACATACAGTAGCACGCGCGCGCGCGCACACACACACACATACACAAAACCTGAGAATCCTGATGCATTACAGTATAGCACTTGCAAATAAATGTGGTCTACTGAGATATGGTCCTTCTAATCCTTATCTAAATTGCAATTAACACTTCACAGCTACAGATATCTGCGCAAAACCCAAGCTGTGTTCTGTTATTTTTTTGTTATTGGACGAAAATCAAATCAATCTTCAAACAGGATTGGAATGAAAGAGGCTGATCTCTAATTGCACGAGCAGATAACAATTTCATACTTTCTGCCCAAGTACAGCCATCAGGCTTCAGGAGGAGCAAATAAAGAAATTAACAGGAAACATTGCCATTGTATAACATTTCATTATATTCCTCATCATATGCCAGATAACAGAGGGCAAATATTTGAAAAATAAACAAACAGTCGTAATGCTGAAAGAAACAGAGCATTGTGTTTTGTGTATAGGTTTACTTTCTTCAAATAATTTGTCACCCTTGATAGTCACAAAATGAAGTCATGAGGGCTTCATAAAGGAGTGTTTATGAATTTCTTATCAAAAGCTCATGTGGCGCCATCCCAATTATCAAGTAAGAACAATCATATTAGAAAACACATCGGCTGTTTAATGTAATTTGCAATTGTTAAAAAAACAAACAGACGTACAGTAATTCCATTGCAATTAATCTCCAATCTAAACATGGCAGCGCATAGAGAGAGAATAAAATACAGTCTGTGTTAACTGATGCAGGCCTCTTAATCTACCATGACTGAATGCGCTTATCATCTCTGCTACACTTAGCTAAGTTATTTCTTTGTCCAAACATTAAGGGGAAAAAAAATCAATTCAGCTCAGGTTTTCCCACATCTTCATATCACTTCTCATCTGAACTCTATGGAGGTAGAATTTCAATTACCTTGGAGAACTCCCAACGAGCCAGGATGAACACGGTCCTCCTGGTCACAGCCAGTAATTGTAGAGGGGTCTGCATCTTACATTTGATGATATGGCTTACAAAAATAGATATTTCAGTTATTTGATAAAGGTATAAAAGTCTTCATAGGAACATTGCCATTATTTCTCTGCTCTGTCAAGCAGCACATGAACAACTAATTCTGTTACTTTGTAAATGTAATAATTAACATATTTACAATGTGAAAAAAAATGCTGACTATAATTGTAGCTGCAACAAGGTTCCCCAGGGAGGATAAATGAACTTTGAATATTCACTATTTGGTTGAAAAAATAATTAGCTTGCCATCTCATTCTCCCTTCTACCATCAGGTTGCTCTTTTTAAAAGCATTTCCCTTTAGCACAAAACATGCAAACAACATTGACTTTGCTTAAAAATTATTTCCAGGTTGTTAGTTAGGATATTAAATAGCTCCTTGCTTTTAATAGAATAAACAGCATTAAAAGAGACAGAGTGTACATTGCAGCAAGTTGTAAATATGCAGTTAGTGCATACTGTTGCTCTGTTGTTAAAGTTGTAATGGCTTATACGGCTTGTGAGGAGTTTAAATCAAATAGCTGCAAGATGGAGAAAATCCACTTTATATAGGTTTATCCTCATGCCTTCACCAAGTTACATTCCCAACTAGCCAACTGCTGCTCCATCACCCTGCCATGGCAGTTTATCACTGACACGTTCTAATAAAACTATATTTTGGCTACTAAATATTTACCATCGGTTCAATTTTAATAATTATGAGTTCCCAAACTGTCAAAATCAATCCATCAAAATGGGCTTATGGATTTCTGTAAATCAAATAACACCAATGCGAGAATGTTAGGTGTGAATCTGCAGCACTATTGGCTCATATCCCTGTTTGGATAAGCATCAACGATGCTATAAATGACTCTAGATTTGAGGCTATTCTTAGTTTACTCTTCTACTCATTTTTGCAAAGTGACACTTAGTACCAAAGTTAGTTTTAAAGTGCCATTTTCTCTTCCATGCATTTATAAATATTATCTAAGATAGTCTAAAGTTTTCAATACTTCTAAAAAGTTTTTTTTTAATTTTAAACACATTCATTAATGAACGGCTCTTCTTCAGAAAATCACAAGTGTGCAAAAACCATATTGCGTCTAATATAGTGAAAAGAAAATTGCAGAATACTCCTGATGAATTGGAGAAGATGTTCCAAATCAATCTATGGTTTTAGTTACAGTGATTTCATACAAAAGCAGCATACTGCCATCCACTGGGATTAAGTGTCTCCTCTTTACTGTTAATATTGTAGGCTGAAATCTATGATGGCACACATTTTCTGCTATTTTAACTTGAACTTCAGAAATTATAGAAATAAAGTGAAACCCAATCAACATCCTACTATTATGTTTCCTAATCCGATTAGTATATAATTTCAGAATATCAAACCATTTACTAAGTAGAGCATTTCAAACTGATTTATTCTTTTCTCAATACAGAAGAGTCTCATCAATTGTCCATATATACTACTTGTGACTGAAAAACCTCAGGACACAAAAGCGCTAAACCCTTTTTCCCTTCTAGTGACAGTAGGTGTGAACTGCCCTATCGTTAACGCCATGAATATGTTAGGCAAGTGAATAGCCTTGACCCTGGAGTTAATCCTTTAATCCCTTCACATCTGTTTGGCAACACTTCTGCAACCTTCTTTTTTGAGAACTTTTTTTACATTGAAAACAGTGAACTGTCTTACATTTTTAGTTTGTTTTATAGAATTAATTTAATGTCACACATTCCACTTAATATGTTAACAGCAAATTGCACTGAATACAATAGCTACAAATACTTACTGTCAATCCAATACAGTAGTGCTTAAATATCACCAAGACGCACAAACAGACACTAATGATGAAATGTCTAAAAGCAATAGCAGTAATGGGTTAATTACAATAAGTCTTCACTATCTTTCCACAATAAAGGCCTGTTTTATCCTGCCAGTTTGGAGCAGCCAGATTTATGGAAGCACTTTATGATGATTTATTCATCCTATGTTGCACTTTCAGTCTCAAAATATATTTATAATTCAGATTGAAAATACATATGCTGTGGAATAAAATATCACAATATATTTACGAAGCAATAACATTTCTATTTAGTGGCTATAGAGAGAGAAAGATAAAGTACTAGCTTTGTTAAAATGACAAAATGTATATTCCAAAATAACATGGATCCTTTTGCTCAAAGTTAAAAGTCTGTACCACACCCAGGTTTACAGGTAGAAAAATGACATAATTCAAATGTTCTAGCGTCAAAAAAAATGATAAAACGTCTCTATTCTTTGTTTTTCAGTTTACATAATTTGAAATGTTCGTGCAGCATGTTACCGAAGAACACCTCCAAACATGTCATGACAAATATTGAGAAATGAATCTAGTGTTTGATTAACTTAATTCTCTCAGAATCAGACACAAACACTGCAATTGTATCAGCCTCTGGCACTAGTTCATATAAACAGTATTCACAAGGAGAATTACATGTTTGGGAGTGAGGAGAAATAAAATGCTCAGAACAAAGATTTAGTGTGAAAGGATCGATTTTTCAGAAAGTGGACAAGTCACATCAATTGTTAGGAAACAGATTGAAAGAAGTTTACATTTATAATTTAAATTTTTATACCAAATATATATGTTAACACTATTATTAAGATTGTGCTTGTCTTTTTTATGAACTTCCTTCTTGGCTTTCTTAAAGTTCTGTTTCACTGATGTCAAAAGAGGAAGTACGTAAAAAAAAAACAAATATATTATGCATCTCTTGGTTTCTTATAAAACTGTAGGGAATCAATTTGCTATTTATAAAATTGATCAGTGGTTTGAAATAAGACAAGTTATACAGTCAAATGGAAGTTGGCAAAGGATATGCAGTGGCAGATAGAATATGAGCTGCCAATTAAGGCAAACATAGAGCAGGACAAAACAGGACTTAATGATGAAAGGAAGGAATGCAAAAGGAAAGCACAACAGTATATGTGACTTGAGTCAAATCATTTTTTTTGAAGAAATCAATTAACCTTCTCAACTTCTTTGGATGTATCATATGACAATCTTCTTACTGTTGTAATGTCAAGCAATAGAAAGGGTGGTTTAAAAGAATGTTTCCTTAAGTTAGCTTGTATCAAACAGAAATCAATTTTTAGGTGCATTATTGCACTCAGTGACATTTAAACTGGTTTCAAATGGCTGCTATTCATACTGCATGTTTTCTTTTAGTCTAGAACCCATTATTACATGTTCAAAGGACTCCATGGTCTATCACTACAAATCTATGCAAACAGATGACAATCATTGATAATACAATCATACAGTCATAAAGATGTACAGTACGAAAACAGACCAATCAGTCCAAGCTGTCCATGCTAACCAGATATTCCAACCTAATCTAGTCCCATTTGCCAGCACTTGGCCTATATCCCTCTAAACCCTTCTTATTCAAATAGCCATCCAGATGTCTTTTAAATGTTGTAATTGTACCTGCTTCCACCACTTCCTCTGGCAGCTCATTCTATACATGTACCACCCTTTGTGACCCTTTTTAAATCTTTCCCCTCTCACCCTAAACTGTGCCCTCTAGTTCTGGACTCCCCACCCCATGGAGAAGACCTTGTCTATTTATCCTATCCATGGCCCTCATGATTTTATAATGATCTGTGAGGTCACCACTCAGTCTCCACACTCCCGGGAAAACAGCCCCAGCCTAATCAGCATCTCCCTGGAGTTCAAACCCTCCAACCCTTGCAACAGCCTTGTAAATCTTTTCTGAAATCTTTCAAGTTTCACAACATCCTTCCTATAGTAGGGAGACCAGAATTGCACACAATGTTCCAAAAGTGGCCTAACCAATGTCTGTACAGCTGCAACATGACCTCCCAACTCCTATTCTCAGTTGACCATTTATCAACTGTACTTTCTTCAAGCAAGAAAATCTAAACAATGTGTGAAATTAGTTATGGTGATCTATTGCATGGACTTTAATTTTCAGCACACAACAGCAATGCTTTAATTATGAGCATCTAAAAATCGAGTGAAGACATTTAATAATATATCACATGTATTTATAGCACTGACATTTTTCTCTCAATGAAATGCTTCAGTCCTTAAGTACCATGCAGTCATTTATAATCATGTGAGTTATACAAGCACTTATTAAGATTTGGAGATGCCAGTGTTGGACTGGGGTGTACAAAGTTAAATATCACACGACACCAGGTTATAGTCCAACAGGTTTATTTGGAAGCACTATCTTTCGGAGCAGCAGCATCACTTATTAGTGATGAAACTTGTAGATTAGATTTTAAATGGCTTATGCGTATGAGCAGGCATGTTGAGAAGAATAGGTCACTTGATGTCTTTGAGCTGTAGATTGAAAGAAATGTCTCCTCTTTTAGCCGGTTGTATGAATATTCAGTAAAGGGTCTTTTCCTGGTTTCCACGGGTTGACAGAAAGAAATTGCTCATAATTCAGCACAAATTACCACCATTTTAGTTTCATTGACATCAAGCATGGGTATTAGTGAAAAGGCAAATCCACACTGGTTGATGAGCAGAACATATTTGGAGACAGGGGTAGCAAAGTAAAGATTTCATCACTCTGCAATTCAACTGAGATTTTCATGCCAATTCAAGGAACTGGGATGAATTCCATAACTGCAATCCCGTTTCCAGTGCCAGGCTGCCAGGAAACACAACTTGCCCAGTAGAAGTTTCTGCTGCACTTGAAGTTGCTTACTCAACCAGCAAACCCAAGGAGAGACCGAAGATGAGATGGCCCCTGAGTAGAACCACTGAAGGGAACACCTCAGGTGCCATTGTTTAAATGAGTTCCAATGATCTCTTCCAGGTGCTGCCAACTGACCTAAGTACATAATAATAATCCTTCCTGGGTCCTCTGAGAGAAGCTACCTGTTTCTATCTTCTCCCTGACTTACCTTACTCCACATGCTGCCAATACCTTCCATAAGCTCCTAAAAATGCCCTAAATTACTTTTCAAAAGGTTTCTGGCCTTCTGTCTCAGCTCCATGTCTGTTCCTGCCTCTTCTCACTAGGCAGGACTGTGATGGCCAGCCTTCCCAATGAAAACTCTGAAAGGTTTGACTTTGCACTGTTGGACAACGTTGTTGGAAAGATAAGGACTGATTTGGGACCGTCAATGTGGCTTTGTGCATGGCAAGTCATGTCTCATTAACTAGATAGAGTTTTTTGAAGAGGGTTGATTAGGGCAGAATGGTAGATGTTATCTAAGTGGACTTCAGCAAGGCATTCAACAAGGTTCCATAAGATTTGATCAAATAGAATCCAGGGGGAGCTAGCCAATTGAATACAAAATTGACTTGAAGGTAAGAGACAGACGATAGTGTTGTAAGGTTTCTTTTAGACTGGAGGTCTATGACCAGTGGTGTGTTGCAAGGATCATTGCTGGGTCCACTGCTTCTTGTCATTTATATAAATGATTTGGATGTGAATATAGGAGGCCTGGCTAGTAAACATGCAGATGATACCAAAATTGGTAGTACAATGGAGATTGAAGAAGATTATCTCAGAGTACAACGGGACCTTGTACTCTGATCAGATGGGTGATGGACGGAGGAGTGGTAGATGGAGTTTAATTTAGATAAATGTGAAGTGCTGCATTTTTGTAAGACAAATCAGGGCAGGACTTAGGAAGTCAATGTCGGGCCCTGGAGAGTATTGCCAAACAAAGAGACCAAGGGGTGCAGATGCACAGTTCCTGAAAGTGGGGCGGTGAAGAAGGTGTTTGGCATTCTTGCCTTCATTGGTCAGTGCATTGAGTATAGGAGTTGGAATGTCATGTTGTGGTTGTACAGGATATTGGTTAGGCCACTTCTGGAATACTGTATTCAATTCTGGTCTCTCTCCTTTAGGAAAGATATTGTTAAACTTGAAAGGGTTCAGAAAAGACTTATAAGAATGCTGCTGGGATTGGAAGGTTTGAGCGACAGTGAGAGGCTGAATAGGCTGAAGCTGTTTTCCCTGGAGCATCGGAGGCTGAGGGGTAACCTTATAGAGGTTTATAATACCATGAGGAACATGGATAGGGTAAATAGACAAGGTTTTTTTCCCAAACTAGACGGCATAGGGTTAAAGTGAGAGGGGAAAGATTTAAAAGCGATTTGAGGGGCAACATTTTCATGCAGAGGGTGGTACATGTATAGAATAAGCTGCCAGAGGAAGTGGTACAGGCAGGTACCATTACAACATTTAAAAGGCATCTGGATGGGGACATGATTTAGAGGGTTTAGAGGGATATCGGCCAAATGCTGGCAAATAGGATTAGATAGTTTTTGGGCATTCGATCAGCATGGATGAGTTGGACCAAAGGGTCTGTTTCCATGCTGTATAACTCTACGACTCTATGCTCAGCATATTCCACAGTGTCTTCTTCAACATATATGGGAGGTGGAATGTTTTTCTGACCAGATGTGGATTAATATCCGAGTTTTAGTTTTGATGACATTCAGGCTGAGTTTCTTGTGTACAGAACTGAAAAAAATTGAATTGGCTTGCAAATCTGGTGCACAGTGGGCATCAACATAAGACCATAAGACAGAGGAGCAGAAATTAGGCCATTCTGCCCATCGAATCTGCTCCGCCAATCATGGCTGATAGGTTTCTCAACCCCATTTTCCCGCTATCTCCCCGTAACTTTTGATCCCCTGGGCAATCAGAACTTACTTATCTCTGTTTTAAACATACTCATTGACCTGGCCTCCACAGTCTTCTGTGGCAATGAATTCCACAGATTCACCACTCTCTGGCTTCAGCCATTTATCATTATTTTCATTCTAAAGGGAGATTCTCCATTTTCCCTTTACTCTATGGCTGTGCCCTCAGTTCCTCATCTCTCCTGCCAATGGAAACATGTTTCCAATGCCACCCTGTCCAGGCCATTCAGTATTCTGTAAGTTTCAATCAGAGCTTCCCTCATCCTTCTAACTTCCATTGGGTATAGTCCCAGAGTCCTCAAACGTTCCTCATATGTTAATATTTTCATTCCTGGGATCTACAAAGTTAAAAATCACACAACATCAGGTTATAGTCCAACAGGTTTAACTGGAAGCACTTGCGATAGGGTTAATAAACCTGCTGGACTATAACCTGGTGTTGTGTGATTTTTAACTTTGTACACTCCAGTTCAACACCGGCACCTCCAAATCATTCTTGGGAACATTCTTGTGGACATTACAGCCATACCACACTGTAGATCTGTATGTCTATAATGGTCAGTTTAGGTTTGGCACAGAAATAACTGTGATTAAAGAGTTTTCACTCTAAGTGGGTATTTAACACTGATAGCAGAGGGTAGTTGATCTTTGATGAAGTGAATAGTCACTTTCAAGCAGATTGTTAATATTATGAGGGCAATTGCATGGCCATTGGTCGCAGTCAGATTTGAAGATATTTGTTTCCAATATCCTATATATTATCATGAAATAATTGTAGGTTTGTGATGTTTTTGGACATATAAATCTTTGGAACACCACTCACAAAGACTCACAATTTAGTGGTTCAAATGCTTCGCTCAGGCCGATGAATGCCATTAAGAGTTCTTAGTCAAAAACAGAAAGTGCTGGAGAAGCTTAATAATTCTGGCAGCATCTGTGGAGGGAAAAACAGAGTCAACATTGAATGCAGTGAATGAAGACCCTTCTAAAGAACGGTCACTGGACTCAAAACATTAACCTTAGTTTTTCACTTTTCTGATGCTGCAAGTCCTGCTGAGCTGAGTTTTTCCAACACTTCCTGTTTTATTTCAGAGTTCCAACATTATCAGTGCTTTGTTTTTTATTAAACAGTTCTTGGTGCTGTTCCAGATATTTCTCTTGGGTCTTTATTGCTAGATGTATCTATGCCTAAAGATTCTTTAGATAAAGCACCACTGATTACTGGGAGGATTTGTTCAGCCACAGCAGTTAGTTGATTCAGGAGAATGTGTGTCAGGATTTTACTTGCAATGGTCAAGCAGGAAGGCTACCTCAGGAGGCTCCATGTTATCACTTATTTTCTTATGTGAAGATAATCACTATAACCATATTCCTGAAGTTGGGTTAGGTGAGCCAAGTTCATTTTCCTCTAAATCCATTGATGAATACATTGATGTAAACGTAAGTCAAAAGAGCTGAAGACCTCAGCTATGCTACTTTTCAGCCTTTGCTGTTTCTCATCTATTTGATGGCAATGTTACAGCTCTCCAATCAATGATGATTTATTAATGGACTCTACCACAGGGGCTAGCCTAGAAGAGTATCTGTGACACTGTAGATTCACAGTTCAAGAGTTGATGAAAATGTACATTCCAACAGTGACAAATAACACTTTCATCTTTAAAATGAGAAACACCAACCTGTGAGCAGATAAATTTGTCCATTTGACTTTGATCTACAGATGGCCCCGGTGGCTTCAAAGAACCTTTGCATGTCACAATAATAATAGCATATTGTTGGATCTTTGGGAGTTCACTATCCACCACATGTCCTTTGCCTTCTGGATTTGTTCTGGGAAGTCATGTATTTCAGCACCATTTTCATTGAACCATGATGGTACTTGAACCCAATGATCTGGGCACAGGAGTCTGGTAAAGCTGATTTTATTTAATTCCACCTTGTTCAGGCATTTGGGTCTCTTCAGGGTGCTCATTTAATGGTGGTAGTTATTAAGGCAGAGTCAAAATGTGTGGTGCTGGAAAGCACAGTCAGTCAGGCAGCATCCGAGGAGCAGGAGAGTCAATGTTTCAAGCATAAGCTCTTCATCAGGAATAAGGTCAAAATGTCAGCTCTCCTGCACCAAGAATGCTGCCTGACTGGCTGTGCTTTTCCAGCACCACACTTTTTGACTCTGATCTCCAGCATCTGCAGTCCTCACTTTCTCCTAGTTATTAAGGCAGCTCTTTGACAAACTCGTTACCTCATGAGTCCAATGTCTTGGAATCCCAGGATTATTTAGCATCCCCCATGGCCACCAGCCAAAGTTAAGTACCTGACACTTAGTTCTCATCTTTCTATGTCTCGCCTCCCCCAGCACAGCTCATTCCAACCTCATCCAGGAATTCACCTGAGGGTTGTTTCTGGCAGGCAGGTGGCCCAACATTTGCTCCTCGTAGTGAAATGAGTTACCTGTGGTGGTACAACCAGCAGCTTGCTTTTCAGTGAATAGAAGAGATGGAGGACAAGTTCCGCCATCCCTTGAACTCTATTCAGTTTACACTAGATCCACAACACCAAGACTAGACATGCAAAATAATCCAGACTAATATCTACCACTTGACATGAAAAATAGTGACTATTGCCTGCTGATACTGCAACTAGTGCCTGAGGCCTGCCTACAGCAATTAAAAAAGTTTCCCATTTAGAAAATAAATTTATCTCTTGGGCACAATAAGATTATACTGGCTGCAAATTCTTGGCTACAGTTGCTAAATTACTCCCCATGGTTTATGGAAGTGACCTCAAGTGTGTAGTAATGCCCTCACTCTTTGGCACTAGATGCTATAACTAGTTTGGCACTTCCTATAAGCTTTGGGTCAAAAGTCAATAGCCTCCCGAACTGCAGCCAATATTTGCAATGTCAGTAGAGATCTGGGCTGGGCCAAGGAGAGGTGAAACAGATTTAAAGAGTGCACAATGCACTTTTAGTATAGCAGGAGCCAGAAATTCCTTCACTTGTCAGTAATATTTAACCGGATGGGTCACAGGTCAAAAGGAAAATTATGTCATGCCATCCTAAATTTTGTCTTAAATTAAAATGGGATGTTTCATTATTTCTTAGTTTATCATTTAACTCTACTTTGGTAATTGAATGCAGCAACTGCAAAATGTATCATAAAATATAAATACTTTTAACAATTAGTTATCTCAAATGAGGCACTACTTGATTAAACATAAAATTATTTTTCACATAACACCAGGTTATGTTCCAACAGTCATGATTTGGGAGTTGCTGGTGTTGGACTGGGGTGTACAAAGTTAAAAATCACAACACCAGGTTATAGTCCAACAGGTTTAATTGGAAGCACACTAGCTTTCGGAGCGCCGCTCCTTCATCAGGTGGTTGTGGAAGACACAATTCTAAGGCACAGAATTTATAGCAAAAATTTACAGTGTGATGTAACTGAAATTATACACTGAAAAATACCTTGATTGTCTGTTGAGTCTTTCATCTGTTCGAATACCATGATAATTTCACTTCTTTCATGTGTAAATCACATGTGTCGCATCTGTTGTATGACACTATGATCTTTTGCTATAAATTCTGTGTCCTGTAATCCTGCTCCACTAGCTACCTGAAGAAGGAGCAGCACTCCGAAAGCTTGGACTTCCAAATAAACCCATTGGATTATAATCTGGTGCCGTGTGATTTTTAACTTTGTCCATCCCAATCCAACACTGGCACCTCCACATTATAAAATTATTTGCATAACAAACTATGCTTTTCTAGATCAGAACTCCAAGAGAATAGATTATGCTTCCAGAGAGGGAGACTTGAATTATAAAAAAGGATCTGAGTCTGTGTAAAATATGGATAAAGATGAGTTGAGTCAGTGATGGGTAAGTTGTCTGAGAGTTATGATTTGCATGCATTTTGAAAGTCAAGGACTGATTAGGGATAGTCAGCATGGCTTTGTGTATGGGAAATCATGTCTCACAAACTTGATTGGGTTTTTTGAAGCGGTGATCAAGAAGATAGATGAAAGTAGAGCGTTAGACATTTTCTAAACGGACTTTAGCAAGGCCTTCGACAAGATTCCTGCCTGGTAGACTGGTTAGTAAAGTTAGATCACATGGGATCCAGGGAGAACTTGACAATTGGATACAAAATTGGCTTAACAGTAGGAGACAGAGGGAGGTGGTGGACGGTTGTTGTTCAGATTAGAAGCCTATGATCAGCGGTGTGCCAGTAGGATTGTTGCTGGGTTCACTGTCGTTCATCATTGATGTAAACAATTTGGATGAGGATATGGGAGGAATGGTCAGCTCATTTGCGGGTAACACCAAAATTGGTGGTATAGTCAACAGTGAAGAAGTTTATTTACGATTACAAAGAGATCTTGATCAATTGGTCCAATGGGTTGGGGTTTAATTTGGATAAATGTGAGGTATTGCATTTTGATAAAATGAACAAGGGCAGGGACAATTAATGGTAAGGTCTTGGGTAGTGTTGTCGAACAGGGAGACCTAGGGGTGCAGGTTTGTAGTTCCTTGAAAGTTGTGTCGTAGGTAGACAGGGTGATGAAGAAGACATTTGGCACACTTGCCTTGACCAGTCAGAGCATTAAATTACACTTGTACAATACATTGTGTGCACCACATTTGGAGTTCTACATTTCTGATCACCCTGCTATAGGAAGAATGTTATTGAACTGGAAAGGGTGCAAAAAAAGATTTACAAGAATGTTACTGGGACTGGAGGGTTTTAGTTAGAAGGAAAAGCTGGATAGGCTGAGACTTTTCTCCCTAGAATGTCAGAGGTTGAAGGTTGGCCTTAAAGAGCATTATAATATCATGAGGGGCTTAGGTAAGGGTAAAACTAGAAAACATAGATTTAAAGTGAAAAGGAAAAGATTTAAAAGGGATCTTAGGGGCAACGTTTTCACAGAGAGGATGGTGCACATATGGAACGAGCTGCTAGAGGAAGGGTTGGAGATGAGTACAATTACAACATTTAAAAGACACTTGAAAAGATGCAGGTAGAGAAAGGTTTAGAGAGATGAGGGCCAAGTGCAGGCAAATGAGTTCAGTTTAGGAAACCTGGTCAGCATGGATGAGTTGGGCCGAAGGGTCTGTTTCTGTGCTTTATGACTGTATGACTTCAAGAGAATCACTTCAGCCAACAGAACATCTGGTTTCCTTTCCCAAGATTAAAACGCTGACCAATTTTGTCACAGTTGCAAGAGTTCCTAGATCCACAATCTAATGTCGAAAGACATTGATATCGATCAACCTTCAAAAAGATGAGCATGAATCTTCACTGATTATGGGCAATACTCTGAGTTATTTTATTGCACAATATAGTAAAGTAAGTCCTCATTTAATTTGCCTTGTGTAACATCATTTTGTTTTAAGATTGACTATTTCTTTCAGGCCTTTTTTCATGGTTTCATTGCAATTTTCATTTTATCTTACACATTATATTCATATATGCATTTGGCATTTAAATTATACATTGACTTTGGAATTGTGTGTTGATTCCGCACATTATCAATCACAAATCAGCATAATATCCGTATCACAGATACACTCTATCCCTGTTCTGATGGTGGGCAAGCAGATGACAAAGTACTGGTGTACATAGGCCACTCCTGGCACAGTTTATTTACTCTGATTCTGGGAGGAGTATGAATTGGAATCAAGAGGAGGAGGCAATTCTGACCACTCTCAATGATGGAACAGAGAACAAGAAAGGACAGAACTTATGAAATCACCAGTAGAGAGGAGAAATGAAGGTGGGTGAGGCAAGGGGTGAGTGTTGGTGACTATAGGTGGTGCAGGCACTTGTTTCCCCACCCCATCCCTGCTGTCATGACTTTCGTATCAGGGCCTAACCCTGGGGGTTCGGCACTATGAAAACTGCTGCTGGGAAAACCCACAGGTTCCTCCATTTCCTACTCCTTAGTTTCTCCTAACAATCAGGCATGAAGTGGAGTAAAAAAGGGAACTCTCAGGAATGAGCCAAAAGGCAAAATGCCACCAATCATTCAAAAACTACAACTTACTTCACATTTAGCTCTTCCTTCTCATTTTCACAGTTGAAACGGAAATCTAATTTGTTGGTATCATAGAATTTGTTGGGCTATGATTTCCAATTTGTGATTAAGTAAATACCATCCACATTGTGTTTCAGTAATGTTATATTGGTAGAAAGGTTACAAGGTTACAAGAAATGCCTATTTTAAAACCCACCAAATTTGATGATAGTGTTTTCTCTTGAATCAGGATGGCATTCATTTGATCGTAAGTGGCTTAATTTATTTTGCAAGTTGTCTCAACCACAAATGCACAGTGATGCTAATGCCTGATATAGATATTTTTCTAGGCAAGAAACTTCTACAGGAACCCAACCCTGGCTTTTACACTGAGTCCTATGGGAAACCATGCTTCACTTAAAGTTGTTTCACTTAAAATCACCATTTTTGGGAATTCAACCACAATTGTAAGTGACAACTCTGCAAATATAGACAAGATACTGTATAGATATTCTCAAATAATTTTAAGGAACCACAATTTGAGGTAAATGTAGTGAAACCACATTGCAGGTTTAACAGCAAATTAGAAGTCATACTAACGTCCTGATTAAAAGTCCATTTTTTCTGCAACTTAGACTACAATTTTAAATAGGCATTTATCTGTAAAATATAAAGCATAGTTGCATCAGATAGAACATAGAACAATACAGCACAGAACAGGCCCTTCGGCCCACGATGTTGTGCCGAACTTCTAACCTAGATTAAGTACCCATCCATGTACCTATCCAAATGCCGCTTAAAGGTCGCCAATGATTCCGACTCCACCACTCCCACGGGCAGCGCATTCCATGCCCCCACCACTCTCTGGGTAAAGAACCCACCCCTGACATCTCCCCTATACCTTCCACCCTTCACCTTAAATTTATGTCCCCTTGTAACACTCTGTTGTACCTGGGGAAAAAGTTTCTGACTGTCTACTCTATCTATTCCTCTGATCATCTTATAAACCCCTATCAAGTCACCCCTCATCCTTCGCCGTTCCAACGAGAAAAAGTCTAGCACTCTCAACCTATCCTCGTACGACCTATTCTCCATTCCAGGCAACATCCTGGTAAATCTTCTCTGCACCCTCTCCAAAGCTTCCACATCTTTCCTAAAGTGAGGCGACCAAAACTGCACACAGTACTCCAAATGTGGCCTAAACAAAGTCCTGTACAGCTGCAACATCACTTCACGACTCTTGAACTCAATCCCTCTGCTAATGAACGCTAATACACCATAGGCCTTCTTACAAGCTCTATCCACCTGAGCGGCAACTTTCAAAGATCTATGAACATAGACCACAAGATCCCTCTGTTCCTCCACCTTACTAAGAACCCTACCATTAACCCTGTATTCCACATTCTTATTTGTTCTTCCAAAATGGACAACCTCACACTTGGCAGGGTTGAACTCTATCTGCCACTCCTCAGCCCAGCTCTGCATCATATCTAAGTCCCTCTGCAGCCGACAACAGCCCTCCTCACTGTCCACAACTCCACCTATCTTCGTATCATCTGCAAATTTACTGACCCACCCTTCGACTCCCTCATCTAAGTCATTAATAAAAATTACAAACAGCAGAGGACCCAGAACTGATCCCTGCGGAACTCCACTTGTAACTGGGCTCCAGGCTGAGTATTTACCATCTACCACCACTCTCTGCCTTCGACCGGTTAGCCAGTTTTCTATCCAATTGGCCAAATTTCCCTCTATCCCATGCCTCCTGACTTTCCGCATAAGCCTACCAGATAACAGCATGCAATGAAGGGCCAATCAACAAGATCACAAAATTAAGTTGTTTGGCAGAACATTGCAGGCAGTATTGAGGAGAGAATTCTGGAGAAAGATCAAGCAGATCTAAAGTAACCTAAATTTCCCACAACCATAACGATTGCTGCATGTGATGCTTTCTCAATTAAAAGCAACACTTACATTCTACGATTCTCTGCTAAACCTATTGAAAGGTTGTCAATTCATCATTTGCAAGTGAACAGTACAAAGCATTCAAGCAGCTACCCACTGAATAAGAGTTCTACAAGAAAATACCGTTAAAGTTTCTGATGCGACTTTAAAACTCTAGCTTGTACATTTTAGATTGCTTACAGAGCTTGATTACTTACAATGAAGCAGGGATAAGATTCCACACTGCAGCTACCTAAAGCAATTTATGAAACTGTTTTTAAGTAATAATCAGATTTGTAAGTATTTTGGTAAATTAATAGTCAAGTATGACTAAATTCCAACAATGTTAATCCTTTTTCATGATGTTTACCATTAGTACAAAAACTCATTTATGACGCTAACCTTCTTCTGTAATTATTATAGCTTCAGATAATGCAGTATTGTTAAATGTTCAGATCAAAAGAAAGAAGTTGCATTTGAATCAAAAACAGAAATATCATTTCACATGAAGTTAAAGATGCAAATTATTCTCTAAAAATTTGAGATGCAGAATTGAATTAATCACTCCATTCAAATTAGCAATGTTTGCTGTACATAGGCTACACATTGTTGTGAATACTTTCATCTTATCACTGCAACTTTAACAAGGGATTGTTCTCGTTCAGTTCATTTTGTCCTTAAGGTGCTGATTTACACCCAAATACAATTTATCCTCGGTGTGTCAAACAGGTGCTTTTTCTGTACATGAAAATCTGGGAATTAATGTTATCTTGCTCTCTCTGGCCAATGGAAAATTTCCATTCACTAACTTACGAACAAGTACTCTGCAGTTTTGTTACATTTTAACTGGATCTTTAAACATCACTGCTTTTCAACAGTACCATAGATTTGGTTTTCAACTGGCCATGCAGCATCAGCACTCGGCAACCCAACATCGTAGAGTCATAGAACTGTCCAGCACGGAAAAGGATCATTAGGTCCAAAGCATCCATGCCGATCAGATATCCTAAATTAATCCAGTCCTAATTGCTAGCATTTGGCCCATATCCCTCTAAACCCTTCCTATTCATGTACACATCCAGACACCGTTTAAATGTTGTAATTGTACCTGCCTCAACCACTTCCTCTGGCAGCTCATTCCATACACGCACCACCCTCTGTGTGAACCCACTGCATGGATCATGTGTGCAATGTAACAGCTTCTGAGGAAACACAATAGATTGTACATGTCTTCATTGAACCATTGAGGAAAGGAAGGGGGTTGAATTCTGTTTGCTTTTAATTTCTGTATTTACAATAAATCAGTAAAAATGTGATTTCCAATGATGTAAAAAGAATATAGATTACAGGGATTCTGGTGACGAACTTCAAAACTAACAATCAATTACATTTCTTGAGAGGGATTATCATTTAGAGTCAGCTGTTTGATTTTATTTACTTCCCTTGTATGGAATCAAAAGTTACTAAAGTTGACTGCCAGTTGGTAAATGTCTTTCTAAGACTCAAATTAGCTTGTTCCTTGCTGTCTCCATTATAGGGTGCATCTCTTCTGAAAACATATGCAAGTCAAAACCATTATTAGTCCAAACAATTTGGCTGTTTAATATAAGTATGCAAATATTGCACATTAAATACATTAACCTTGCTGCTCATTTCAGAAAGATTCTACAATATAGAATCATTGCTTCATGATTCAAACCACTAGTAACTTTAAAAGCTATCAACAAGAGTTAACAGAATTTCAAAGATTTAATGTTCAACGGTCATATTTTATAAGAATACACATCAGCACAAGAATGGCAACATAGCTCATGAAACAGATTAAAACCTGACTCTGAAGCATGTTGAAGCAAAGGATGTGAAGCCATGCCCAAGCGGTCACTGCACACTGCTGTTTGAATTACACACCAGCTACACACACAGAGTTCATAACATCACTGGTTTTTGCTACATAGTTTTAATGTTGGGAGAAAACAGACATACCTGCAAGTGAGCCACTGATATGAAAATTTAAATTTCTAATGAAGAATGTGCACTCAGAACTCCTTTGTCATTGTGGTCAGCACAGGGTGTATTCGGCAGTATAATTTGTGGCTTCCAGTTGTTCAACAATAACAATGACAAGTTGCATTTATATTGTGTCTTTAATGGGGCAAAATGTCCCAAGGCACTTCACAGGTGCATCATAAATCAAAATACGACATCGAGCCACATAAGAAGGTATAAGGGCAGATAACCAAACTTGGCTGAAGTGGTTGGTTTTTTGGAGCATGCTGAAGGAGAAAAACAAAGTAGAGAAGCCGAGAGAAATTACAGAAATACTGCCCAAACAGCTGAAAGCATGACCACCCACGGTGGAGTAGTCAAAATTAGAGATATTAAAGAAGTCAACGGCAAATGACTGCTGATGTCTCAGAGGGTTTTGGAGCTGAAGATTATAGCAATTCGATGGAGAGTGGGATAGATTATATCCCCCTTGGCCTGCACCATGACAAGAAAAATGAACAAATGTAACAAATAGAGTTGGGACAGAAGGGCTCTGAGCAGGCCATATCCACATAGGGTGTTCAGAACAGAATTCTCCCTCTCTCAACTTCAGCGAAGAACGGCATATCACTGCCTCTACTTCACCAACCAAGTGCACACTGAAGTAGGTTACCTCTTACAACCTCGGTCATAGCTTCAGGACAGAGCCAGGACGACACCGCATCAGTGGATGTGAAGGTGACCATGGTCATAAGCTGTTACACGTTAGGCTCCTTCTCGACAACAGCAGAGGGACATTTAGCTTCACCATGGCCCTCCATGATGCAGTCTGCGTTGATTGTACACACTTCACTTTGCAGGAGCTGCATGTTAACACTTAAGATGTATGACCGATTCTAACTCGCAGAAATACCTGCCAAATATGTGGTCAGAGATGCAGATCGAGGATCGGGATTCTTCAACCATGCGAGGACCCACAGAACCAATGACAAATGACATGGAATTTCCTAGTTGAACAATCATACTTATTAGCTACTGATTGCCGATGACAGGAACTGACTGCACTCCTTCCAAGTAATATGCGACCATGTAAAACGTATTATGAAAATCACTGTCTGGTATCGTGGCAGCAATCTCCATTCTATGAGAGATATTTGAACCATCAGCATTTTAAACCATCACAGCAAAGTAGAAGGCGGCCACTGGGTGGCCAAGCTTGTCCACTTAGTACCTGACTCATGACTCCAGTATGAAACCCATTGACAATGAGGCTAGTGCTTACAGTATGAGATCTATGCTGCCACGTGTCATTACACAAACCATTAAGGCACTGAGGCAACATGCCATTGCCTGAACTACTCTGAAGAAGTCCTGCAGTATGTGCCAAAGTATTGTCTTGATTTGTAAAGGCCTGCCACAGGCTGAACAACCTTGCTATCATGAGGGCACAGACCTTGCCACCAGCAATATGATGCTAAACTGAGGAGAAGGAGCAAGAAGAGGAATGGAGGAGGCAACAAAACAGTTCCTTCCTGGTTTATAATCACTCATCCGAATACAGCACCATTGAATACAATCTCAATTCTCTATTCTAAAATAGTCTAACCTCCATCTTCCCTCCATTCCCAACCTTTGTCGTACTCTCTTCAATACAATCCTGAAATAAAGGCCAACACAAAAGAAGCATTCCAATTAATGATTTATACAAAAATAAGCTAATCAGCCTTGCACATCCCCTGTTATCTATGAGTCTTTGCCCCTGTCAGTGCTAAAGTGTGATTCTACCCCAGTGGCATGTTTGTTCAGCTATGGATACTCCAATGATGACAAAATGTAGATATGCTTGATCGCTGCCAATTAACTCCAATTCTTCCTGCTATGTGCCAAGTTGTCCAGCAAGAGAGTGTCAATGAGTGCTCAATTGTTTGGATGATGTGACTGTCATGGTGGAATAACTCAGTGCGTAGTTAGGTATGAGCAACACATTGATTGATTGGGATGTGGTGCATTGGGTAGCATGTGAGATTATTGGGGCAGCTGATGGGTTATGGCATTTAACATTGCAGTTACTGACCTTGACCAGGCTTGTAAGGTCATTGAGGTTGCAGTATTGAATCCAGCTACATGTCTGACACTGAAACCCACAGTTATTTGTGCCTCTTGTCCACAGCAAGTTTGTCCTCAGGGCCTTGCAGCCTCCTGCACATTTCATATTCTCAGCTCGTTATTGGTCAAGGCCTGCAGTTCAGCACTGGAAAAACTTGGAGCATGCTCTCTACCATAATATGCTCCAAACACAATGTCTTTCCTGTTTGGAAGTGCAAGTTGGCTTTAAGTAGTACACCTCATCTTGAAGGCTGCATTTGTTGACACCAGCACATGTGTGCTATGCACTGCTTTCAATTGCATGTGCGCATTCAAACGTTTCGGGGGAAGTGGCCTGGAACCCAGAGTGGGGTGAGGAAGGGAAAATCAGGACCAGGAGTGGATAGGACCAGGGAGAGATGGTCAGGATCAGGGTGTGAGGTGGTGGCAGGACAGCTTCTGGGCTCTCCTTTTCCCACCTCCCACCCCACTCCTGTGCTCTCCACCCTCTTGGTGATAATTCCCCACCACCTCTCTCCCCAGGACTAAATCTCATTTCAAAAGTCTTCCCTGTGCATGCGCAGTGTTGTATTTACACATGATGTCACATGCAAATCTTATGTGATGGCATAATGGACCATGTATTGTTACTGGGAGTTGTGATTGTCAGCAAACACTGCCCATCTTTACTTGGTGCTATCTTCCCATTATCCCTCAGGTAGCGAACCACACAGCAGCACACTTAGCACTGGCTACATACACAACAAACATTTCAATAAGCAAGTAGCTCAATATTTGCTGATGCTGTTAGCAGCAGAAGCAGTGGGGACCAAATGTTTGCACACTGTGATTGCTTAACCTGGATGGTATTTATTCCTGGTGATGAGGTCTCACACAGAGTTGGCAAGAACCCCATCTCACTTCCTTCGGAGAAGTTTGCCAGGTGCACTGTCACTCAGGCACAAAGTGATCAATGGCAGGCCTGCCTTGGGATCAAGGAACCTGGCGGTGGAAATCTCATCCCTGAGAACTGCCAGCCAATCACGCAATGATAGAAGAAGCAGGGCCAGGTACCAGCAATGCTCTGACCAAAGAACCAGGATCTACAAGGGGCCTAAGATTCAGCATGGGTTGGGGTCTGCATCAGAGGTGTCTGGGAGATCGGTTGCAAGAATATGAAGGTGTTTCTCAGCATCTCTTCCCTTCCAAATGCCAGCTTCCACAGTCCGACACTGAGTGATTCCCTTGAAATCCACAAACAGACAGGACATGCTTTGCTTTCTCAGCTCACTGCACGGTGATTCATTTGCCCGCTGCTGGTTGACTGCCAGTGACAGTGAAATTAGGCTGTTAAATGGGGAGTTTTGTCCACATTAGTGTTTTAATTAGTGGTGGGGCAGTAAGGCAGGCCATGAACCTTCCCATTCAATATTTAATTGATACAGAAGCTCGAAGTTGGGAAGGGGAGTACCTCCCACTCAGCATCATCCCATCTGATTAAATGATCCTCTCAATCTGAAATCTCCGCTCCCTCCTCTGCCCCGATTTTGGAAGTTTTCAATTAAAGATGTATCTATTTCTGGATGAGTTGGCAATCAACTTATCCAAGTCGTAGTTAAGTTGCAATACAGGTCAGGTTTCATGAGATCTCCTGGATAAGTCTGACCACTTAAAGGCATCAGAATGAAATTTTCTAGATCCTGAATTGACATAGCTTGGTATCTGTGTTTTAGCTTCTTCCAGGATACTTTGTGACTCTGGAATCCAGACTAAGAGAAAATTTAATAGCAGTTTTTGACATTATGAATAGTTTGGACAGAGTAGGAGAAGACTATTTCCTCAGGTTGTCAAGTCAGCAATGAAGAGTTACAATTTGAGATGGTCACGAAGTGAGTGAAGCAAAAGACAGGGGATATGATTTGGGGATATGATTTTATTACAGTGAGACTTGTGGCAGCGTCCAATGATGTGCCATGGGGAATGGATGAGGCAGACTATTGTAACCTTTATGGAAAATGTGATTAAATATTCAAGCTTTAAGATTACGTTGGGCAACTCAAAAAAAGGAGGGGGTATTAGGATCTGTCTGAGACCACTGAAGCCCACACAGGAGAGAAATGTCTTTGTGCCAAGCTGCTTTAACAGCACTATGCTCACTTACATGAACTCTCCATGGGAAACAGCCCTAGGCCGCCCAACCAACATTATTCAGAGATATCAAGTGAAACAGCACTCTGTTAAACAAATTTCTCCCCCATAATTTCATATCAGTTCAAGTACCAAGAACCCCTAGTCTATACAGTTAAATATAAAGAAAACCTTTGTTTTTTTCACTTTAACTGTTTTCATTATTTGTGCTATAAATCATGGGACTGGCTAATGTTTTAGGGACAAACATTTGAATCCCACCATGGAACAGGTGGTGAAATGTTTAATCGATAAAAATAAAACTGGAATAAAAAGGCTAGTTGAAAGGTGACTGTGTAACCACTGTCGATTGTCATAAAAACCGGTCTGGTTCACTGCCCTTGAAGAAAGGAAAATCTGCCATTTTCACCTGGTTTGGCTGACATGTGATTCCACATCCCTAACAATGTGGTTGACTGATAACTGCCAACTGGGCAATTAGGAATGGACAGTGAATTCCAAGCCACTGACATCAACATCCCATGAACATGTTAAAAAGAAAATGGGGATTTTAACGTTGGAGATAATTTTTGTATTAAGAAATGAAGACTATGGCAATAATAAATAGCTACTACATAATCTTGTCTGGATCATAACTAAAAATGATTTCTGAACATGTTCTGTTAAATTATAACCTGCACCACAGACTGTATCAAAGTGCAAGACAATGATAATTTATTGGCCTAAAAAGTGCCATCTGCCAAATGTAATCATACTGACAAGACAGAGCTAGGCAGGGCGCAGTAGAAATAACACAAAAAACAAACTGTCAAAATAACTAGGCGGGATTGATGGAGCTTCAGCCATGTCAAAGAATACTGACCTCAGCAGTAGAACATGACTACTGCAACTAATAGGATATGAAGAATCTCTGAGGTTACCCATTGTGAAGAAAGGAAAAACAGTGTTACTGCTTTTGCTATTTAAAATAATTGAAGTGAAATAACACTGACTATTACAGTCAAAGTTGCAAGGGATCCTCGAAGGGTTTCCTTGACTTTAAAATTCAGTTCCATGGATTTATTTAAACACAATTTCTTATCCATTTCTCCACATTAATCTGACACCACTCAAGCTCATGTCAGCTGGACTGTACAACTTATGAGGGTTGGTGAGCTGTCTCCACAGCATCCAGAATGAAAGTTTCGTTATAGGTTATATGGCCCGCTTTATCTAACCTTAAAACTCCAGATACAATGTGATGTACTGTCCTCAATCTACACATGGATGAGTCATTGATTAAACAATTATTTGGTGGTGGGCTTCCCTTTTATTTCAAGTGAAGATATAGGAAGCACTACTATTATAATCAGAATGTTACAAAGTCTGGAGAAACAGAATGTACATTTTCCTGGGAATAAAATGGAGTAAATGCAAACAGATAATGTAAGATTTACCTTCTAAATGGGAGCCTATAGCAGTGTTACTATTTTACAACATTGATTCCTAATTCAGAAGTACGAGTTTAGATTTACCTGCTAAAGAGGTCTTGCCAGATACAGCAAACATTATGCAACAATATGATATAGAAATGATGTTTGTGTTTTCCTCACTTGAGGAGAATAAATTGAACATCAACTTCCTGCTCAAAGTGCATTCAAATCCAAGATTCAATTTCTCAGAGCTGACCTGTACACAGCTTTACTTAATAAGGCAAGTGTTGCCATTCCTGACCAGAACATGTTGGTTGAGTGAGATAAGTAAACCACAGACATTTACAGCACAGAATAAGGAGGTTTTAGACATCATGCCTGTGTCAAACCTTCTTTTATAGCAATCCCACTCCACCAAATCATGTCATCTTCCTTTGCACCAAAAGCGTTCATTGGTTTCTCTCCTGAAAGACTTCGGGAAACTATAATCTAATATGCCTCTCAAGAGACTGAGAGATTTGTGTCAGATACCTTATCTGATTCTATTCTCCATTGAAAGTCCATAGGATCTCAAGTAAATTCGTTTTGAATTAGTCCAGGTACACTCTTGGTAAGTGTACCAGAGAATGGTGCTGATGAGGCATTGAGGAACGTTTTGCCATTAATTCTCCTCTGCTACACTGCGATAAAATGTACACATAGAACAGTATGGCAAGAAAAGAAAAAAATAAAAAGTCATGGAGTCATAGAGATATACAGCATGGAAACAAATCTTTCAGTCCAACTTATCCATGACAACCAGATATCCTAAATAAATCAAGTTCCATTTGCCAGCATTTGGTCCATATTCCTCTATACCCTTCCTACTTATATACCCATCCAGATGCCTTTTAAATGTTGTAATTGTACCAGCCTCAACTACTTCCTCTGGCAGCTCATTCCATATATGCACCACCATCTGTGTGAAAATGTTGCCCCTTAGGTCCCTTTTACATCTTTTACCTCTTACCTTAAACCTATACCTTCTAGTTTTGGTCTCTCCCAACCCAGGGAAAGACCTTGTCTCTTTACCCTGTCAATGTCCCTCATGATTTTGTAAACCCCTCAGCTTCCGACACTCCAGGGAAGGTAACCTCAGTCTATTCAGCCTCGCCCTATAGCACAAACCCCTCAATCTTGGCAACATCCTTGTAAATCTTTACTGAATCCTTTCAAGTTTAACAACATCCTTTATAAAGCAGGGAGACCAGAGTTGCATGAATTGTTCCAATAGTGGCCTAACCAATGTTCTGTACAGCTGAAACATGGCCTTCCAATTCCTACACTCAATGGATTGACCAATAACAACAAGCACGCCAAATGCCTTCTTCACTATCCTTGTGGCTCCATTTTCAAGGAACATGCACTCCAAGGTCTCTTTGCTCAGCAACACTCCCCAGGACCATTAAGTGTATAAGTCCTGCCCACAAAAGTGTGCAAAAAAAAATTGAAGTTTACACCGTTCTGTGGCAGAATTGGCACATTTCAGGTCATTTAATATGCATTCTACTGATATAAATGCACAATTAAAGAGCATTTGCTAAGGGATAGGCTTGTTCTCTGTACCAGTTGGTACATCGATTGACAATGATAATTTGATAAGAGAGTATTTTTGCTTGCTACAATGGTTTTCATTAAAGATGTTCTTTCAGCAAAACTGTAATATTGCATCTGATAACAGCAGAGATTACATTTTGTGCATTAATCTAACAATGCTTCTGACTGATTCTGTTACAAATATAGGCAGCAAATCTAACTCTTAAAAGAATGTCATTACATCTGACATCACCTTTCTTACAGTATATTTAAAGGCACTGCACTATGCATCAAAGGCAGAGCTGGTTATTATTACATGCTTCTTTTGGAAGGTGAGATGCTTAACATGCTCTTCATTCTTTTTATTTAGTTGTGACTTCAGTTGGCAAATGTGTTATCATGGAACAGGCTGCTAGAATAAGCACCTCTGAAGAAATGCAGCACATGCTGAGTACTGACCTTTAAAACCACAATAAAGTTGCAGTAACCCAATCCTAGAGACCAGGTGCTCCAGATATATAAGGTTACTGCTTGGCTCTCAGCTGTTCTGAATTTACAAGGGGGCAGGAAAATGGTACTGTGTCCACAAGGGAATTGTTTTCTGCTAATCAACACAGCAACGCTTCACAGAATACAGTGTCAGGCTGCAAACGCCACTTTAGAATAAAAAAAAGCAGTCGCTTAGGCAACGAATAAAGACATCATTATGGTGAAATCGTAGGACAAAGAAGTAAAATTAAATAAATCTTGAGAAAAGTGGAAAAGAATTGGAATTCAGGGTTGGCAGGACAATGCCTGCACAAGCAAATTTCAATCAAAAAAAATCTTAGATGCATAATCCCACTGGAGGCCAAAAGCTTAGAAATCACAGCGCTATTCTGACAATTTAATCATCAAATCTTTTTTCAGTGTTATTTGGAGATGTTCAGGTAACAAAGCCTAGTCAATATCTCATTCAGGTGAAGCTTCGAAAGCCTAACAAACCTGGGCTGTTGGCCAAACCTTTTGAAAGTGCAACAGTGACTGAGGCTCACTTAACTGAGCAAAGATTTGCTCTGCTCAGAGCAGGAACTTGACTACAGCAGAACCAGTACTGACAGCGAGGGTGCAGACCTGAATTCTAACAATGCTGTATCCAGTCTGTGTGCAAGCAACTGGAACTGGCACTCACACTGCATGCAAAGGGCCATAGCCTTGCTCCTCTTCAGGCTCAGCTTGTTTTGAAGGCTAACATCAAGCAATTAGTATAATTAATCTGAGACAATGAGATGTGTTACCACTTATCAAATTGATTGTTCCTCCATCAAAACAAACTGAAGAAGCTTCTTCCTGTAAGGTACTGTATAATTTCACAAGATGATTCAAATGTCATGTTGCTGCAAGCCAATTAGAAATACAGTCACTATCTGTGGAATACATGATTTAGATTGGTTTAGCCATTCTGCTTAGTACTTAATACAAGTAGTTTCATGTCTGGCAGCATAAAGGAAAACGACAAATCTGAAGCTACAATATGTTCACATACTGCAGAGTGTCTCAAACATATTTTAAACAGTACCAGTAACCAAATTAAATCTTTAATGTCAAATCTTAAATTATCAAAATACACTCAGGACACGCTCACAACATCTGGCACAGCCTCAATAGGCTGAATGACCTCCAATGTTGTAACCATTCAATGACTAACACTGAAGAAATCTGTACATTTTGCAATTCTCCACTTCACAACCTAATTCTTCTTCGCATCTAAACAAAAATGCTCATATATTCCCTATTACAATTTTTGATACTTTATTCCCCTAATTCCATAAAATATTAGAATAACATTAAATTTAACTTCTGTTCAAACAGACTTCAAACAACCTCAACTCCAAGGCACAAAAAAACTAATAAGGTTTTTTCTAGTTATATTTTCATAACTTATTCATTTAGATTCAATATGCTCAATCTACATCATATAAACTCTGAAGAGCAATGCCATCTAGATTTCACCCTCCGGTAAAAAGAATGAAATAATTTCAAACCTCACAGTGGGTTTGGAATGGATTTCTGCATACACCATATGAGGAGACACAGTCCTAAAACAAAACCAGTATGCGATATGTACTCTTCAACACTGTGGTTGAAAGGCAACGGTCTTCCTCCTACATTCTCTTAATTTTCTACTGTAAAATAGGAGAGAGAAACATACATAGACTTATCAAATTGAATTAATTCAGCCTGAATTTAATTCAATTCTCTATGAAAATGATGCTTAGAAACTAGTCTAAAGTTGGCACTTTCCTTTTCAACACTACAGCATATACTCTGAGCTCTGATGCTGTGCTCTCTGTTCACACTATAGGTGCGCGAGGTGTTAAGTTCCAGGGACTTTTTTTCCTGAAAATCCAAAGGTCTGTTGATATTTAGCCGCGGAGATCAAACACCACTCATGCAGGACATAGAAAGAATATGAAAGGACATGAAGTGAACAGCCCCGGCAGACGCACTATTCAGTTGTCAGTCAGACATAGCCCACTGCCACTGCCATCACCTTTCACAAAGCTAAACATCTCTTTATGTCAGAACAAATTGGGCATTCTTCAAATCATTTTTTTTTTCTCTCCTGATGACAGAGAGGGATTCAAAGCAGGGAACAGAGTGTGGAAATGACTGTGAAAAGATAGGTCACTTCACAGGGAATCACTGGACTGTTTGTTACACTGCAGTGATATCTTGAACTGGCAATAATCAGTACTCAGCCACAGTACAAAACAGTTTACTCTGTGAGCATGGATGGTCATTTCACTGCCTAAAGGGATCATCGTTCCAACATGTGCAAAAACAAAAATAACACCCGTCTGTGAAACATTTAAGTGTCAGCAGCAGCACACTCTCATATTTTAAAGGTAAAACACTTACATCTTCAGAAGGACCAGTGTACCCTCAGAATAAAAAGGATTTGCCACTAGGGAAAAGGCAGACAATGAATCCCGGGAGGTACTTTGATTTGCTCGCCATATAGTCAGAATTCACATGTACCCGCAGCACTGATGAAAGTTCAGCCACTGTCACCAGCCTGGGTAAAATATCCACTTGCTTTAACAGACACACTTGCACCTGTGCATATGCCACAGATGTCCAATTGGTTTCCAAAGATCCAAGTCGTTCTTGCAATAAAATTGGATGTTTTGGCAACACTTCTGAAAAAGTGTCTCATATGTTTCACTTAATTCAGTCAGAGATTTTTTTTGAAGAGTATATTTATGCAGCATTGTTAATGTAATCAAATGTCCCGAGGTGCATCAATGAGCATTATAAATGGAAATATGGTAATAAACCACGTGAGGAGCTTTTAAGTCATATGACCAAAAGCTTGGTCAAAGAGATACATTTTTAAGAAGAGTCTTAGAGATGGAAAGTGAGGTGGTGATGGGGGTGACAGATAGGCAGAGGGTTCTACAATTTGGGACTTACACAATTGAAGTCACACTCAGCAATGGCTGAGCAATTAGAATTGGAGTACACAAGAAGCTAGATTATTGGAGCAGGGATATCGTGGAGGGTTGTATGGATGGAAGAGATTATGAGAAAGGGAGCTTTAAGGGTTTGGAAGGGTGTAAAAATAAGGATGAGAATGCTAAAATTAAGATGTTGGTTGACCTGGTGTCAATATGGGTTGAAAGTGTGTTGCTGGAAAAGCACAGCAGGTCAGGCAACATCCGAGGAATGCTCATTCCTGATGAAGGGCTCTTGCCTGAAACATCGATTTTCCTGCTCCTCAGATGCTGCCTGACCTGCTGTGCTTTTGCAGCACCACACTCTCGACTCTGATCTCCAGCATCTGCAGTCCTCACTTTCTCCAGAGTCAATGTGCGTCAATGATCACAGGGCTGATAGAGGTTCGGGAATGACTACATGTTAAGCCAGCAATTTTGTATCACCTCAAGGTTACAGACATTTTGCCAAATTCTCATTCAAAATCTAGTCCAGAATACAGATTATTATTTGGCCGAAAAAGCTCTCTTTAACCTGAGCTACCAGACAGAAAAACGTATAGCTTGATTCTTTTTTGACACTAATTAGAAGCAAAGTAATTATACACTAATACTGTATTAACATTTTGATTATTTTAACAGTAATTGCAAAAACATACCAAATACACATTGCCCAGCTATCTGCGAGTATATCCAAACAACAAAATCAATCGTGCTGCTCTAGGCTTTGGGAGATTGATTCCCAAAGCTCATATCCACCTGTTACCATCAAGTTTCATCAGCTCTTGGCCATGCCAGCACCAGCAGATGAGGTAAGGTGGGCCACGAGGACGAAAGGCAAAGGAGCAAAGGGCAGTTGTATTTGGTGGAACAGGGATTGGGGTGATTGTTGGGGACAAAAGAAGAGGAAGGTGGGAGATAAACTGAAGTGGGCTTTGGTTTTTTTTGAAAGAGGAAAAGATGGCAAGTAAAGAAAAATGTCGAAAGGAAAGGAGAAAAACAAATATGAAGATGAATAGAAAGAACGGTGGCTCAGTGGTTAGCACCGCTGCCTCACTGCACCAGGGATCTGGGTTTGATTCCAGCTTGGGCAACTGTCTGTGTGGAGTCTACACATTCTCCCCATGTCTGAGTGGGTTTCATCTGGGTGCTCACTGTCTAAAGATATGTAGATTAAGTGGATTGGCCATGCTAACGTGCCTGGGAGGGCAGGCTAGGTGAATTAGCCAAAGAATAGGGAAGGTCTGGTTGGGATGGTCTTCAGGAAGTTGGTGTGGACTTGATGGGCCAAATGGCCTCTTTCTGCACTGTGGGGATTCTATGATTCTACCGAAGAGAAAGGTGCAGACTTCCAGAGTCATGGGAAGGGTACAGATAGACAAACAGACACATGCACATATATATTGATAGTTCTGATGAAGAGCCACTGGGCTCAGTGTTAATTCTGCTTTCTCCCCACAGCAATTTCTGTTTTTATTTCAGATCTCCAGCATCTGCAGTTCTTTAGTTCATTTTGCATATACATACTATTGCTGGCCCACGTCTTTTTGCAAATTATAGAGCGGGACTGACAGGAGTTTTGGATGCTTGCAACTTACTGGTACTATCCTTTCAATTATGTGAACAGACCAATAAGTTATGTGTCATTAAAAGCAAGGGGTTAGCAGAGAAAACAGAAAATGAAAACAAGCTGCTAAATTATTAAAACCTAATAAATACTTACTACGAAAAATAACATACATAAGCACTGGCAATTAATGTTGTTTTGTAATTTTCAACATAGTTTGTACTTCTTGGACTGTTTACATATATCTCCCAAATGCGAAACAAATCCCACCTGCCACAGGATCTTGGGTTACTACAGTAATACTTTACATTGCTTCTACCTGGTTAATAAAAAGGAAAAATCACGAAAATCAATAATGATTTAACTTACCTTACCATCAGAACGGACTTTCAATCTGTTATTTGTAGCACACATAAAATGTATTTGAAATTAATACAGTGACAAACAAGAGTGCTTTGTAGACGCAAGCTCACCCCTATTTCATTAATAACCTTTGAAACAATTCAGTCCAGTTTATTAAAAATATATACCAACTTCAAATAATTCACTACTTTAATGAATTTGATTGGTACTTCCCCAACTCATCCAACTGACAAGAGCACTGACCAATGTGTAACTGAGCAATACAGTTCAAGATGTTCTGAGTTAAGAAGTTTCAACCAGGTGTCAGAGAAGTGTTCCAATTAGCTTCAGCATCCCAGACATAAAAAGGTGAAAATTCACAGCTAGACTGCCCCACATTTATATATAATGATTCCATATGGAAAGTGCCAGTATGCAACTTCCCTCATGATTCAATATCCTAGAGACATTCACTGCCCCTGCTTACATACCAAGAATAACCACATCAACAGGAGACTATAGGCTGATGCTACATGTAAAACTGAGCCATAATACAACTTTATGCCTTCAAATAATTTGCTTACCTATAAGCTCACCAAAAGATATTTTACAGATTGATCTGAATAGTATTTGCCCTATAATCCTATTTGTCTATTTGCCTAGACTGCTTTACAATAGTGACTGATGGCAGGTACATGGCACAGGGCTCCAACGACATTTAGACTCTGCTATTTTGCCCACAAAATTCAATTGACTCTTAGGCAGGCCAGCAGCTATAATTCTTAGCAACTCCATTTTCTTTTTAAACAAGAGGTGAAGTAAATTGATTAGGGGCTCCATTTAACATCAAAAAATAGAGCTCTTGTTTGCCAATGCAGAATGACAAAAACAGCTGCCCTATGACTGGCAGCAAGGAGAGGAGTGAGGTAGTAGAAATATATGGTGAGAAGAATTTCCAATCAAACCACCTCATTCTGTCTGACATCTCAAAATATATGGTGACATCTTGTTAAAACAGTTCCAGCATATTATTTTAATCAGTCTCTGTCATTTATTTAATCATAAAATATTTCACTTTTTTACTTCAACAGATTTCCTTACATCATTTCTCAAAAAATGGCATAACTTGCTTGTGTACTAAATTTTCTTCCACTTACATAAGGCAGTAATACACTAGTGGCTCTATAGAACAAACTCTAGTTTATTTAGATTGCTGATGCCCTTTGCTCAGCTAATAAACAAAAGACCAAAAAATATTTGTGTTTTGTACTTTATTACAACAATCTGAACATTCTTTTGAGGAATAAGATCAGAACAACAAGATCAAATGAGTAGACAGCACTGAACTACGTCTGTGCCAGCCTGCTCAATAATAAGTCAATTAATTGATTAATTTTTTGTTGATTAAAATGTTCCAATCAATTATAATCAATTAATCATCAACAGACCTACTCAAGATAACCTATGGATCATGAACGCATAATAAACATGTAGAACACATATGTGAGGGAAATACAAATAAAGATATTTCAACCCATGATCACGCACATAGTTTAAAAGCAAATAAGATTAACTACATTTTTTCTAAACCACAGACAAATGGGCTTAAGAGCTCCATAAAAATCAGGAATGTGAAAACTACACAATACTTAATCATCTTTTGTGATTACCCAATAAGGATTAGCATTAAAGTAAGGCTCAATATTAAATTTCCTTCTCATATGCATTATTTACTTTTGGTAATAACTGACATCTTTAATATTGAGAAATATTGAAGTAGTATTTTAAGGAAAGTTAACAATTGCAAATTTAAGCAAAATAAAATGCCCCAGCACGCAAATAATACAATATCAAGTGCTTTACATACAGTCAAAATTACTGTCAAAGATGGAAACACTGAATTCCTTGCAGGTTTTTTTCACCATAAAGTCCCAATAAGAAGATCAGCACAATATACTGAAATAATGGAATATTCATCCTCCTAATCCATATGCAATTCTTCAGTAGCAATGAATGTGAGGCATGCCTGTATTCAGGATTTAAATAAGATGTCTTTCTAAAACATATAGTTATCATTTCTGCACCATTGCACTGAATATGACAAGGTTAGCATTTTCTCAGCTGAAATGAAGGGGCCACAAAGCATTGCTGCTTTAAACAAAAAAAAATTAAGATTTTTGTTATGTTTGTCAATGAATTCAATGTCTAAAATGACACTAGGCTTCCATCTATTTCTTTTACAATATATTGAATATCAATATCAAGTACGGATGTTTGCCAGGATACTGTACACTATTGAACTCGATCATTCACTGTACTCTTGCACCTTTAATCCTTTCTGGATGAATCAGGTCACAATCAGCTCAACAACCCCTGCAGAAAGTAATGGGAAATTCTAAAGTCCTTTAAGACTAAAATGGATCCATCAATGATTACAATATTGCAGTAAGTCTGTATACAGTATGAACACAAAATTAACTGGTCAAGTTTGAATTACTGATATTGCCCATTTACTTTATTTATAGATAAAAGTCCAAGCTGGCAGTCACTGTCACATAAGAAGCAGTGTAGAGGGTAATTGTTAGAGTGAACCACTTCAAATTTCTGCTAAATTGGGTTTCATTTTCATTTTTACTTGGTTTATACATTACATGATAACTACCGAAAAGTCGGCAATGTACATCCTTCAGGAAACAGCCATTTCTATACTACAGCCCTTTGAAATGCAAGTTTGCACAAACAATAATCACATTCTCTCCTACATACCGAATTTGTCAGGACCCTCAAAGTTGTTGATCAGCAGCTCAGCTGTCTTCTGCACAGTTTAGCTCTCCCACAGTGGAACAAATTAATAGAAAATACCAGAGTTTCTTAACCCTTCTTCACCAAAAAGGCAAACATTGATTATGTATGAGAGTTAATAACCACAAAAAAAATTCAACTGACTGAAGTATTATGTCCCTGATATCCATGAGATCAAAGAACTGTTACGGTACAGAATGAGGCCATTCAGCCTATCATGTCTGCAATAGCTCTCCAAACAAGTGTTATGACTTTGTGCCTTTCTCCTGCCTTTTCCCAACACAATTGCACATTATTTTCATTCAAATTATCATTTGCTGCCCTCCTGAATGACCGATAATGTGAATAAATGAAAATGTTTCAGAAACAAGACCACACAAAATTAATGAACAATACGTTGGATGGTAATTTGCATGATGTATTCTCGGTCTAAATATTTTAAGTTTCTTTTAAACAAAAGCTTCAAGATATATAATAAAGACTGTGTGCCGCTGATGAGAAATTCAGTTATGAAAGACCCAAATATTTTTTTTTTTGAAAAGTGGGAAATGGTTTCCTGTTACACTGCTGCTTCTATTGAGACTGCATGAATTCAAAGTGGTTTTGATCAGAGAAATACTTATCTGCTGAAGAAAAAAAATGCTAATTCTATAATGACTGAAACAAAAGAAAACAAGGATGCATGCCTGAGAGATAGCCAAAGAAAATGCATCACTTAGACAAATGAACCATCAGCATTATCGATCTACCTGCGTTAGCCCCCGTCTGCATGATAAAAATTACAAACTGAAAAACTACATGTGAACAAATAGATCAAGTGCACTAGCAAGAAAATGCAAAGAATATTAGCCAAGAATAATGACTTGTACATAATAATATAGTTAATATAAATTGTTTAGAGCCCTTTGGTGCTGACAAATATAGCTGTGCTGAATTTCTGAACCATTGAAGCCACTGAGGAACAATTTTGTAGATTTCATCAACAGCTCTAATTATGTTCCTGTCAAGTCTAGAACAAAGTAATCCATAACTGGGGAGCCCATTCAGAGACAGTAACGCACAGAGGTAATTTATGCCCAAGACACAAGGCGCTTTTGTATTTAGTGTACACAACACTTTGCTAACAAGAGGATGTACAGAATTTATGAGGAAAACCACAAACAGGCAGCTCTTGATGATTTTAACAAATTAAAGAGAGTGGGAAAGCTCTAGAGTGAAAAGCAACTGTTCAACAACTGCTTTAGTCAGCTCTTGAACCACAACAACTGCCATAAATGATTCTCGCAGCTAAGACATTAATCGGAAATAAATTAACCCTATGATGGGTTATTCCTTTTCTATAGTTGTAATATTAGGTGGATTTTTCCCGTTTTCAGTTCAAATCTTTTGATGAGTGAGACTCGTGGCACTCGATCAGCAAAGCCCCATGGCAACATTTCTCATATAACTGTCCACTCTTTGCCTTACTACACACATAAGCAGCCTTTTTAACATCCGTCTTGAAGAATCGTGTAGCAGAGGAGGCGGAAGGGCTCATCATTACTGGGACTTTGCAACATTCACGTTACTGGTGCCATATTTGAACTACTGCTCTATAGTTTTTCAAGCCCAGATGTGTCCTTCACGTTGTGGGGTTCTAGTATTACCCTCAAGGAAATGGCTCAGAATGGCAAGTTAGCTCCTTGCTTTGCTGTCAGAGACTTAAAGATGTTGGCAGGTAGCATGGTGGAAAGAAAAGCAATGTTGTACCCTGCTGAGTGGCAAAGGAGGCCATAACACCAGACACAATCAGACTGGACTGAAATTGGGGTCAGTGTATGTCCCAGTAAAACACGACACACTGCCCTCTAGGAAGGAGGTTAACAATCCTCTGCTCTCCACAAAATTAACTGCCTCCATCTTCTCTGTGCTACTTCACATTCACATTCATTCTGACTGCACGTGCCTCTCACTAAGGCCCCTGGATAACAAAGCCCATTACTGATGCATCATGTCCACTCAAGGCTCTTGCTAACCTCATCCTCCCAAACTACAAATCCTTCTTGCCCTCTGCATGTCCTACTTATTTACCTAGAAAATGTCATCACATATCCTTTTCCTGTATCGCTACTCACTCTTGTTCCATCCACTCTCATCATACTTAGTGCTTCCCTTTGTCTCATTGCAGGAAATATCCCATGTTGATGATTCCCCCATGACCATGTCTTCTGAGTATCCCAAATGATGTTCCAGTAATCCACAGACTGGTTGCTTCTGACCTGCAAGGCTGACCATGGCCAAATCCCTGAACAGGAAATAGATGAGCTCCTTGACTATCTGTGGTGGTGCATCTGATTAACTGTAATCCCCCCACCACACACACACACACACACACACACACTGTTAAGAACTTTCCCTTTGATTTTCATGTATGGTGCTTGGTTGAAACATATGCTTTGTTTTTGCCAAGTAAGCAACTGACTCAGGCTGTAGGTGTGAAACTGACAAAGCTCAGAGCTGTACAGCAATATGCCCACCTCTTTTACTGTTCAGTGCTCTGAACTGTTTCATGTTGCTACCTACTACAAATCAATGCAAGCCACAGAGGCTAGCAACCTCCAAGTAAATGCAAGGTGATTGAATGCTAAGGATTAAAGCTAGGAGTCAAAAGACGTATCCTGTGCAGATGCATGAGAAATGTGCATGTCTCTGTGCACAATGCAACTTGGCAAAAGGATGTAAGTCGTAAGTATCCCTGGGCTCCAAAATGAAGCTCTGAAGGGCTAAAATGGTGTGCAAGTCAATATGAGAACCAGCATAATGATTGGTGAGGCTGCTAGTTTGCTGTCACTAACTTGCTTGGATGAAGGATGGAAGAGAACCATGGCCATGGAGCATGCAGGGACATTATGGTGAAGACAAGGTTGGATGAAGGTCCGGAAAACATGCCATGAGCACTGCCGCCAGGTTACCACTCTAACTTGGTCAAAACAAGGACTGTAGATGCTGGAAACCAGAGTCTAGATTAGAGTAGTGCTGGAAAAGCACAGCAGGTCAGGCAGCATCCGAGGAGCAGGAAAAATCGACGTTCCGGGCAAAAGCCCTTCATCAGGAATATAGCACTCCTGATGAAGAGCTTTTGCCCGAAACGTCAATTTTCCTGCTCCTCGGATGCTGCCTGACCTGCTGTGCCTTTCCAGCACCACTCCAATCTACCGCTCTAACTTTCCTGTCAGGAATTGGCACCTGTCTTGGGAAAGGAGATAATTGGGAGCTGGACAGAAATGACAGCATTCAGGCAAATGTTACATGGAAGTCACTACTCATTAGTCAGTTTCTGAACTCACCATTTAAATCTGAAAGGGAAAATAAGAATTTTTTTCTCAAATTCAAAAACCTAATTTTTTCATTTTCAACCTATTTTGTCAACTTTCTCATCCCACATAGTTCAAGGAGAGTGGAGAATTCTGCCTTTGATACTATGTGATACTGCAATTAACAATAAGATAGAACACACTATTTTACAAACATTAAACAGCAATAATGCTCCTGGCATTGACACACAACAAAGTACATTGATATAAATATCTTCATGTTGCAAACTCATCCTAAAGTACTTCAAGGGAACATAATCAAACATTTTTTCATTGAGACACAGAGATAGGAATATTATGAAAGATGGCCAAAGGTTGGTCAACTAGGTAGGAGTTAAAGAATGACTTGCAGAAGGAGAGTAAGATGAAGAAGTTTAGAGTGTAAATTCCAAGGTTTGAGTTTAAACAGCTGAAAGTGTAGCTTCCAATGATAGACGTTATAGAGATGGACACAACCAGGATCTAAAATCTTAATGCACAGTGTACATGTTTTGGAGCATTAATCTGAATAGCATTTGTAAGGTATGACCAATGTTATTAAGTATATAGAGTCAATACCATTATGTTAATGTACATACTATTTTAGGATAGGGCAGGTAATGTTTAGTGAGACATTGCAATATTTATGGTCAATTAGGATTCCCTTGGCACGTGGGAATAGCCTGCTAGTTCAATCTGAAAATCATTAGTATAAAGCTGCTCACTTACTTCCCCAGTGAACAAGGAGTCCATGTAATGTAGTGCCTACGATGGAAGAGATTACCAATGAGTGGTGCAATGTATCCGGAAGTAATGCAAAATGCAGAATTCTGGTTATGGTGAAGAGCATGTGAATGAGTGGGGCATTCTGTACGATCAGTAAGAGAGCTAAGCAGGTAAACATATTTAGTTCGATCTGCATTCAGGGGAGAATTTGATCTGCTGTGCATTCTGTGCGTATACAGAACCTGTAATGTTGAAATGCTGTATAGGCTGAATCCATAAATCTTTGAAATGAGATACATTGAGTTTCAAATTATGTTTACTGAGTCAACCAGTGCAGCAACCCAACCTTGTCATACAGTTTCTTTTTGTTCTAAATTATCACTGCCTTGCCTCAAATGTAATGTTTTATCCCGAAAGAAAATATGTATCCAGTTCCTTTTTGAAAGTTTCCACCAATCAATCTCGGAGCAGGGACTTCTTTTAAACTTCTGATCAATGAGCAATTTTGAAACTATATCAGATTGCATTAGAATTTCAACCTATTTTTAAAATGCATTAAAAAGTTGCACCTTTTTAAAATTCTTACATGGGACGTGGGCATTGCTGGCAAGCCCAGCATTGGTGATCCATCTCTAATTGCACTTGAAATGATTGGTTTTCTCAGTTATTTCAGACGGCAGTTAACAGTCAACCACATTCTTGTGGGACGGGAACTGTGTGTAGGCCAGACCAGGTAATAAGGGCACATTTCCTTCTTTAACAGCATATGGGTAAAACAGGTGAGTTTTTGCACTAGCTTATTTTTTAAATTCCAGATTTTTGTTTTACTGAATTCAAATTTCACCTCCTGCCATAGTGAGATTTGAACCCATGTACCTATGCACTCTAAAATCCCAGGCCAAGAACATTACCACTATATCACCATTTTCATACAAAAAACAGCACTGACTTTGCTCCAATTTGCTAGACTTTTTTTCGCTCAAAATAATATTTAGCAATTTACATTGGCAAAGTCCATAGAGGAAGACAGGAGCATAGTGGTAATGCAACTAGACGAATAATTCAGAAGTCAAGGAGGCTTAATATTCTGGGGAATGGGTTTTAATCGCACCAGGCAGATGACGAAATTCAAATTCAATTTTAAAAAGTCTTGAATAAAAAGCAATATAAACCATGTAAGCACTGTTTAAAAAAACACATCTGGTTCACTAATGCCCTTTAGGAGAGAAAATCTGGCCTACAGGTGAATCCTGATCCACAGCAACGTGGTTGATTCTTAACTTTTCTCTGGCAGTTATCTAGCCAGCCCACCCTTTCCCTACAAAAATATTCTCCAGTTCACAAAGAGAACATTGGGAAGTCCATCCATTATCCAGCCCCAGTACAAATTATGGGAACTTATCCTAGCTGTTGAGCTAGTTTTATTTGCTGCTTCTAATTAAGTAAGCCTTCACATGTCATATCGTATTGCATGGATTTGTGTCTCAACTACAGGAACTGAAATGAGCAGCATTTCTGTCCAGTGGATAGTTAATTAACTATGCATAAGCAAGTGGCTAAACCAATTGTGAACTGACGCAAGCAGGAGGTCACTGACCCCACCATTACCTCATGGTGTTGAAGGTCCAAAAGTCATACTTAAAGGGCATCTGGACAGACTACCTCTTGCCACAAACCAGCAGCATCATTCTGCCTATCCGACAATATGATTTTGAATTGGAACTGATACCATATCCCACATACCTAACTCTCCAAATCCCTGGAATTTCTACCAACTTCCCTCCCACAGACTGCCAAGCCTTGATCTCCCTGGGCAGCTACCACTGGGTTCAATGCAACAGCTCATCCTTTTCCCTTATCCAAGAAAGATTCCCAGACAAGAAAAGCAGTTTCTACTGACTCCAATTCCACCAAGGAGCCAACTTTGCCTGCTAGACACACCCTTTAACCAGTCACAAATCTGCTAGTGTCTGTTTCTTGATTGCTGCAAACCTAATTGCAAAGCTACAATTTAATCTGGAGACAACTGACAGAATTTTTCATTTGTTTCCTGTGTGTGGGTTCTATCTTCTAATAGGTGGTGATCTATGCCCTGTCACCCTGACAAGCAAGGTTACATACCAATTGCTGCCAATCAGCTCATTCAGGACTGAGAGGGCAATGAGGATAAGTGTCTGACAACCCATATTGCCAGAAAATGGCAACCTTCTGGGTCTTAAAGTCCCATGCTGAAGCCTGTTCCTCAAGGAATTAAGTGTCAGTGTGTTAAATTTTATTTTTCTTCTTGCAGCAAAGAGGCGAGGTGAGAAGCTACTATAAGATGCTTACAAAGTGCCTTGTGGAAAGCAACATGGTACATAACTTTCATTATCTCACTAAAATCCAGTAAATTAAGGCAGCAAATAACTTCAAATTTGCTTCTTCATAATATTCAATCATTTCATTAATGCTTTAAACATGTAACACAAACTTAACACAATTTAGTACTTAATTCCTCAACTCAACACTTCTGCCACATTTTTCACAGTATTTCATTGCAACTTTTCTGTTTCTATGCATCTTCTCAGTTATCAATGAGCAGTCAGCTAGTTCTGCCAGTGTCACCTTACTCTCTACCATTTCTTTAAGAATTCCCTGGTGTGTGCTTCATGCTCTTGGCTATACCCAGTACCTCATTATTTTTCTACCATCCCTTCTTCTATTAGTCTCTTCATTTCAGCACATTTACTTGAAGTGTATGGCGAAGATTCATTTAGATAAGATAAATATAAATGCATGTATATGTAGCATGGCAAATTTAATCCAGAATTAATTTAAAATTCAGAATTAACTTCTTGCTGTGATGAGTCTTCTTAAATGTTCCCTAAAGACAGATAAAACCCCCTCAAAACATGTCAAAGAAATAACCTAGATCTTAACTTATTTTGAAGGCAAAATGACAGGTGCTGTGTTCCAGATGCAATTCAATTGGTCAAACTATCAGGCTGGAAGCAAAACACACTTAATTCACACACTGTAGCTAAAATATAGACAAAATGAAAGCAAAGAATTGGCTTAACTGTAACTCCACTGAAATACTTAATAACAAAATCATAAACTATTCATTAACTGTTCCAATATAGTAGCATCCCATAAGCACACCCTTGGCAAAGACAAAGTCAGTAAAATAGATTGTCTCACATGCAATTCTAGTAGCAGGGTGAGAACCCCAGCTTTTAGTTGTAACAAAGAAAAAAAAAAGAGCTTCCACATCCAGCTTCAAGACCCCAGCAACTGCAGAAAATCTTTGTTCTGTGGGAGCTTGACGTCACCCAGTCGGGCTGTTTCTATTGTTCCACCTTTAAGAAAACACCCAATGCCTCACAAACTGTTTACTTCATTGCCTCTGAGCAGACTGTTCATCACCTCTCTCTCAACCTGTCTTCATTTAAAAAAGGGCAAAATACATCTCTTAAAACCATAGCATCATCACAACAGAAATTTATACTTAGATATACGTTGACCAATGCATTTTGAGACTGAACAATACGAATGATTTGAACATTTAAGAAATTACTAGCAATAGATACAAAAGGCTTATGGACATCAACTTTTTATCTTCCTTGGTCATCCTGAGAAAAATAAGTGACTAATTAGTGATGGCAGTGATATAGAACTAAAAAAATTCAATCAGAGTTCCTGTTACTAATTTGCAGTTCCTAAGTCTTCACACGAATCAAATTTTAAAATAAAATTACTTGAATAGTGAAATAATTTAAAAAAAAATATTACTAGATGGTTTAGAACAAATAAAAGATTAATCTTATTTCTTAAAAGTGAGAAACCAAGGTAAAGGATCAGGGTTCATTGCGCTGGACACCTATAACACTGTACATAAAATAAATTGAGAATGAACAATCAGGTGAGCCCAACCTTGAGTATAAAAGCTTTTTATAATAAAGCCTATAACCAAAGGTTGTAGATGTGAGAAAGAGTGGAAGAGCTGCTGAGTGCCACACACTTGTGATCCTGTGAAAGAATGAGTAAGAATAGGTGACACCGTTATATATTAAATATTGATTTTGACATATTGGGGAATCCATGTAACTGGAAAAGTATGATGGTGAATGTGTCGTTTAGATGGAGCAAGGAAAGAAAACTCAGAGAACCACTGACTGTAGTACCACCAATAAAATAAAATAAAAATGACAGAACCCTGGGGATCTAGGACTTAATGGAAAAACAGAGGAGAAGCCATCAGCTGCTGGACAGACATGATGATTTCAAGAAAACTAGATAGCTTTAGTGGGATCTCTCACGATGCTTATTTCTTTCGAAGTGCATTGTGTCCATGCTGAAAATTTTGGAGATACTCAAAATATTGATGAATGGTTCAACAAAATATGTAAGTGTATACAAAAAGATAGTCACAGGTGATCAATTTACAGTGGTCATTTTAATAAGTGGGATTGAATGGAGTCATGCTCCATCCATCTCAGCAAAGGGAGAAGATAAATCCCTGTCCGTTTACTGTGCTGCACAAACATTTTCCTTTGATTAAACAGTAACAACTTGCCTCTAATTTCATGCCATCCTCTCAAATAAAGAGAGTAGGTAAATGGTTTCTATATGGATTAACTCAATTGTTATTAAAAGTAAAATCAGGGACAAACGTGTGGAAATAAAATCTGCTCATTCCAGAATTGAATATCAAACAAAAAATGTCATTGCCAATTTTAAAAACTGTCAACTGACTTTCATTGGCGAAATGGTTTGGTTGTCATAATTCTGAGGCGACAGGATTTTGTGTTCTCAGACTGAAGGTCAGTCAGTATTTATATTTAGGCTGTCAGGTCACTCTACTCAACTCTGTTGTAGTTTGAATTCTAGTTGACCTGTACCTTCCTTTAAAGCATATTAGTCAAATTCCTAACGAGTACGAAGTTTGGAATGGCTCGGCTGTTGCGTTCTCTTCATTAGTGATCCATGGTAGCAGAGAATGCAGGGTTAGATATAAAAAGCTGGAAGTAGCTCAGATAAAAAAAATTGAGGCCTGTTAATTATCTCATGGGAAAATCATTTGAAAAAAAAACCAGTGGACCAAGCTGCTGGCCTATCTAGAAACATATGTCCTTGTAGGGCTGGTTGAAGGATGACAGCAGAGAGCGAAGGAAGGTACTATTAAAATATTTTTATCTTTATTATTTTATATGAAAAAGGCTTTGCTGAGAGGAGGCTTAGACAAATTATTGGCCCGCTGGCTTCCTGAAACCAAATTCCAAGTAAATCAATTGTATTATATGCTGCTGATTTTTATCTGTCCTTAGGTTTTACTACTTGAGTTTAAGTGTAACAGTGGAACACACTAATACCGTGCATATTTATGAATTATTTACTGGTTCAAGATAGATCTATGTATTATTATCAATTTTTCTTTTGATAAACACCTTTGCTTGCAATGAATTTCCTTACTTATGATAAGAGAAGCTTTACATTGTTTTCGAAAGAATGTATATTTTCCCTACCAGTTTAGTTTTAATAAATAAACAATATTAGCTAGATGATAAAACCAGCAAAATAATTATTTAAATGTCAATATCTGTCTTTGGAAACAGTGGTGCCAGTTATTGAAATTTGTGGCATGTTTGCAAAGCCATTTGAGTCAAAATTTGCAGGAACTACCCAATATAGCCAGGCCGTAATCACACGGCAGGAAGCTGGCAGCAACACAACAGAACTAGCAGCAAGGCAGCAAGAGGAGAAGGGAATTCTCCTTGTTTTTAAATGGACGAGCCTGAATGAATAAAGGTGACTGCCGCTTGCAATTTCTTATTCTTTCAGCATAATCATCAATTTGCGCGTCAAGTGGGTCAGCAGATCTACAACTATCGGTGGCAGCACAGGAAGGCCAGCATGCTAACATCTCAGCTAATCTAAAACCCTTGTGTTGTTGAATCAAATTTGACAAGGCACCGGCAAAACAGAAACTATTATGCCAGGTGAGAATTGGCATTGGGTTGGTCTAGTTTGAGTGGCATTGAAAGTAGTATTTACAAATACAAGAAGAGAGCTTGCACCAAACAAACATATTTATAAATTACCTTTAAGTCATTCTCTTTGAATCACTTCAGTTTAGTAAATCTACTGCAGCTCTCTAACTAAGCTCCCACAATGTATTAAAGACAAAAGATTTTGACTTCTGCTCCTTGTATAACTGCAAGCCCATTTCATAGGTTTGTCTGCAACCAAACCTACATAATGTTTTTCTTTATTTCCACTTACTGAGAGAGCAGGCATAAAGCATATAATTATAATAATGTATTTAGTCATTAAATGCATAAATAATACATAAATGTGCCGTAATTCTTAATCCAAACAAAATACTGTGTTTCTGAATTCATTAAACAAATTGTGAGTGATTATATACCATTACTCTCAAAACACAGCTACAGCTAGATGATAAAACCAGCAAAATAATTATTTAAATGTCAAAAATTCTATATACCTTTTTAAACTAAAGAGTCAAAACATTTTTTCTTTAAATCCCAGGTATTTGGGATTATTAATGTAGTTGGTATCACTCACTCCAGTAATTTTTCAACACAAAATTCACTTACTGAGGTTAGTAATTGTCAATGTATAAGTTGTCAAGATCAGCACTTTATTTCTATATACCTTGAAAAGTAAATTTACATTTTTCCAGATGTATTCATTTTGCAGAATGTTTTTGAGAATTGTCGTGTTTCAAGAAAACATAATTTCTTCTCCTGCATTAGAATGATCATTTTTATCTTAGTTATTTTAAGTTGATCACATGGAACAGTTTCCAATATATAGAACAAATGGCACTGCAGAGTGTATGAAACATGGTCAATCACTCCACCTTTTAGAAAGACCAACTGCAGCAACTGGCTTTTATTTTGCAGCTTTAACAGCTTACTTACTGAAAACATAGATTAAAAAGGAAAAGGAAAAACAGAAGAAAGAGTAAAAGAAAGAGAAAAAGGAAAACAAGCAAGAAAGAAACAAGAAAGAAAGCAAGAAAGAAAGGTATGTAGAGAGAAAAAGGGTAAAAGAGAGGGAGATATAGAGAAAGACGGTGATAGAGAAAAGGGAACAGAGAAAGAAAGAGGAAAAAAGTGGATAGATAAATAAAGTTTGCATTTACATAGAGTGTTTTACATGAACACAGCATCTTAAACTGCTTTCCAGCCAACAAAGTATTTCTAAAGTACAGTCAGTGTTGTAATTTTGGAAACACAGCAGCCAAGATGTGTACAGCAAATTCCTTCAAACAAAAATGTGATAGTGCTCAGATAATCTGCTTTTGTGACAATGATTGAGTGATAAGCATTGTCCAAGGCACTGGGGAGAACTCCCTTGCTCTTCAAAAAAGTGTCATGGGACCTACAGCCACCTGAACAGGGAAATGTGGCCACAATTTAAAGTCTCAGCCAGAATGTTCAATGGAAATATGGTGCTGATTTTATCATAATGTAGTGTCCCTTTTAAAATAAGAGCATTTAAACAGCTGGATCAAATGGCCACTCGCTGACTTAATGACAGGTAAATTAAATGATTAAAGATCATTCAATTGGTTGAAAATTATTAAACTATGATTAATCAATGAAAACCCCAGCACATTTCTACACAATAGTGCTTTAGAACTTCAGAGTGGAAAAACGAAAAAATGTGCAAAGTGACTAGATTTTAAAAAAAACATGAATTCTACTATAATCTAAATGCAAGCTCAGGAAGAACACCAAAACTTTTATTATATATTTTATATAATAAGTAAAGTTACAAGATCTTAAACAGAAAATATATATATATATATTTACGTAAGTGATCAAAGAGGTGATTATTCCAGCAATACAATCAAGTGCTTGTACTTCTTCTATAAAGAAAAAGGTGAGATGATTTTTAAAACTCAAGAGCAACTCATTTCCCCTGTCCTGTTATCACATTTGCCATAACGAGAACCCATTAAGAAGAAAGGGTGGTCTAAAGCCTTAAAGATAAAACCTTCAGACACCAAGGCAGGAATATTAATTCATATGTTGAGGATTAAAATACCACACAAATATCACAACTATCCAACATGTGCACTGCCACTGACCTGACACTATGCTTTACACAGCTTGTAATTTATTAGTATTTGGTGGAAACATTTTGCAACATCTAGCAGAAACAGCCTTTCCTATTTATCAGGCTTAGAACAAATAACACTAAATCATATCATTGGATGATTATCCTGATAACTAGTTCCTTTCTTCTTCTGTTTTTACCTCATGATAATGCTGTGACTATACTCTTTGTCTTACATATGTTTCAGCTACACCTGAGGTAGAATGAGGGACGGGTAGTAAATAAACCCCACATTCATCATTTGGACACAATTGAAGCTGTCCTTAAACACAACTTGCAATCCCATGTGACTAAAAGCACATTGCCCTTGGTGCTGGTTCACAATACATACAGCAAGCCTGGTATTGTGGAAGCTCAATCAACCTTCACCAACTGGTTCCCTGTATTATTTTTTTCAAATCATTATCACAGGCGCTAATTTCAAGGGCAAAAGAGACAAGTCATATCAATTTTTTGAAAAGACTGTACATACTATAAGAGAAAGAAAATTGATAACGATTACACAGTTTATATTAAGAACAAGAAATTGTATCAACAGTGGACCATATCACCCCGAAGACTGCTTCACCATTCAATGGTGAAGATTAGCGTTGCTCTGATTTTGGCCTTACTTCCACTTTCCTGCATGTTTCCCATAAATTTGACTACTCTTTAGTTCAAGAATCTATCTAATTCAGTCTTGAAAATATTCAGCTATTCAAACTCTCTGGGGTAGAGAATGCCAAAGGCTAATTGCTTTGAGAAAAGGAATTCTTCCTCAGTTCTGTCTTAAATGGTTAACCCTTTGTACTAAATGTCCAGATTTTCTGCTCTGGGGTCAGGACATTTTAGACCTGTCAGATGTGTATGTGTCCCTGCACACAAAGTGATCTGGCAAAAGATGTGCCCGTTATGGATGTTCCTGAATGACAGAGTATTGAAGAGGAGAAGCAATGTGTGATTTGGTCTGAGAACAGACATGATGAAATGGTGAGTTGAGAGTATGTTGGTGGAAAAGCACAGCACCTCAGGATGAAGGGCTCCGGCCCGAAACATTGATTGTCCTGCTCCTCGGATGCTGGCTGACCTGCTGTGCTTTTCCACCAACACACTCTCAACTCTGATCTCCAGCATCTGTAGACCTCACTGTCTCCTCCATGATGAAATGGTGAGGCTAGTAGATTGACTATGGCAAATTGCGTAGATTAAAAGTTGGGTAGGATGGAGCAGGCAGGGGGATTGTGCAGAAGATGTAGTTCAAGATTGGCCAGGGCAAGCATTTGGTGAGCTGCAGCCACTAGGTATTCAGACTAACATGAATTTGCAGCATCTAGTTTCTCAGGAAAGGAGAGTTAGAAATGGAGTATAAATAAGGAGCATAAATGGAGTATAAATCTCATTGTTATTTCAATGAGATGTACATACAAAGAAATAAGATTGTCACCACTCAATGGTGAGAATCTAAAGTCATTATTTAAGGTTTGAGACGTAAAAAGAAATCACAAAACATTTTCTCAAAATTGAGATTCCAATTATTTTTTTCATTCTCATCATAACCAACCAAGCATATATTTAATGTAGACGTAAAGGATTTAAGACAGAATTTATTTCACCAAAAGGATGATGGGTATGGTGAACCCACTGCACGAAGGGGTGGTAGAGATAGGAAGCGTCACAACATTTATGAAGTATTTAGATGAAAACTTAAAGTGCCAGAGCCTCCAGATTACAGGCCAAGTGCTGACACATGGGACTAGAGTAGATAGATGCTTGATGACCAGCATACACACAATGGACTGAAGGTCCTCTTTCCACACTATAAAACTCTATGACTCTATGAAAATATTTTCTCACTATTCTTGCCATTGCTCACATTACAGGAAGGAGAAATCTCCACTCAAATAGATAGTTAATTAACTATTAATTAATCGATAATATTTTTAAAAATTCATTCTGGCTGGCAGTGAAAACAAAATTCTCTAATTACTTAATGCCTTCCACAAATAATAATTTAAGACAGAACTGAGGAGAGATTCTGTAGTTGTGCAGCACAATTGGCTAATTTAAAGGAGATGATTCAGTTGGGGCCTATTAAGGCTCATATCTACATTTCCTGACCCCAGAGGAGAAATTCTGGACATTTAGTACGAAGGGTCAACCAATAATCATTTTTATTTATAGCCCCACTTCTAAGAATTTTTTTAAGTGTTCAGAGCTGCCAATCCAATTGTTAAGTGACAGATGCCCCATCGTGATAAGGATGGGTTTTGGAATCAGCACAAAGTTCATAATGACAATCAATTAAATAGCAAATACTTTTTGGTTAATACACAACAGTTGTGTAAACAATTTAAAGATGAGGAGATTTAACTTGACAGTTAACTTAATATTGTGACAGCTCCTTTGATGGCTTGACGTCCCCTAAACAACATGTCAGTTCCAATCAATTTGAATGTTCCAACAAGTTCATCCTTTCTCTTTTATACATATTCATGACTGTCTTCAACAATTCTAAAGGGTGTTTTACCTCTCCCACATGGTGCTGAATCTCTCTCAAAAGTATCCCTGGACCTATTCAGAGTGATAATATTGCACAGGGCCCATCTAAAAGGGAACATTTATCTCTTCAGAAGGATACCCTCCCAAAGAACTCTGGCATCATTTGTTCTTCTCCTGAAAGATATAACGCCCACAATACATGTGTTGGATATCCCAATTATGAAAATTGACTGCTTGAAGGCAGCTATATCTAGCTGTCTTCATGCAACACGGATATGCAAAGTACAATCCATAGCGTTTTACGCCAACGCACATGGTGGGTGCAGGGTTCAGGAGTGGGATACCCAGAATCGGGCATTTTCTTACCTAAGTTTAAAACCCTCCCTGGCATCACGAAACGTGTCAGTAATCAAGCTTATTATTAAGACAGTGCATTTACATCCATGATATGAAATTTCCTCTAGCTCTTCAAAATTACAACCCAGGTAGCAAATACAGTCAGTTCAGATAAAAGGCTTGTAGTTCCATTCACATGCAATCTCACTTTATAAGAAAATCGCGCAATAGCCGTGCCATTTAAATCAGTGGGACCAGAATCACGTTCAGGCCAACACAGGTTAGGAAAGTCCGCCTTCTACAAATAATATCTAAATTCTTCAATTGCATTAAAGCCATTTTGTGTTGAAGAAACACGTTATAGCAGAACTGATTGTAGAACATTCTGGCTTAAGAGTCTAGAGCAGCTGTCAATTCAAAAATGCTCCTGTTAAAATAAACCTGGGAGCAAGATTATCCCCCACAGGCTTGAGAACATTGAGAAATGGGTGTCGGATTGAAAAAAAAATCACATAAAATAGGAGCAGGAGCAGGCTATTCGGTCTTTTGGCTCTCGAATATCAAGGAGCAATAGAAGGCTCTCAATCTCAGAGGAAATCAGAAGAAGCAACAACTTGCAGCACTGGTGAGTGAGACACAGTGCCTCCATTTTGAGGTACCCCCTCTAACTTTCTCGAATGCAAAATGTTGACAAGAAACCTGGGACACTGTTCTGGAGGGAAAGCTCCTGCACAAGGCAGCCTACAGCTGCAAATGAAGCAGGCAAGGCCAGGTAGGCCTCTAAGCTTGCCTCGAATATTTTTTCCAAATCCCAACCCAGTCTTCCACTGTGAGGCCCCATGCTGCCAACTGATGATAAAACTTTGGATGCTGGAGATCTGAAACAAACACAGAAGTTGCTGGCAAAACTCAACAGTTTCGGCAGCCTCTCAGGGAGAAAGCAAAGTTAATGTTTCGAGTCCGGTGACTCATTATCAAAATGACTAATGGCCTTGGAAGCAAATTAGAAATGCAGATATGAGCCTTAATAGGCCCCAACTGAATCATCTCCTTTAAATTAGCCAATTGTGCTGCACAACTACAGAATCTCTACAGTGCAGAAAGAGGCCATTTGGGCCACTGAGTCTGTACTGACCCTCCAAAAAGCATCCCTCCAGACTCTGCCCCCCCCCAATCAATCTCATTTACTCTGGATAATCCACAAAGCCTGCACATCCCTGAACACTATTGGCAATTTAGCATGGTCAATCCACCTAATCTCCCACATATGAGAACTGTGGGAGGAAACCAGAGCACCGAGAGAGAACCCATGCAGACATAGGGAAAACGTGCAAACTCCACATGGACAGCTACCCAAAGCTGGAACCAAACCTGGGTCGCTGGTGCTGAGAGGCAGAAGTGCTAACCTCTGCGCCATTGTGCTGCTCAACAACCCCTTCCAGCTCCTATTCCATCTCCATCCAGGAAGATTAGGTCCAGATTGGGATGATTAGAGGAAACTGGTACATTGGCTGGCAGCATAAAATCCTGAGCTCTTCAGCCTTCATACCTACACTCCCACCCACCACCCCACTCCCCACCCCCACTAGACTCTGAAAATTCAATCTCAGCTAGGAGCGTGAATCAAAGTTAACTGGAGCAACAGTCACATACTTTATGACTAGTTTTGGTTATGGGGTTATATTAAATAACAACAGGAAATATGTTGTCCTTTAGGGTTCGATGACTTACAAATCAATATGACTTAACAAAATACCACACGCAATACCATAAATATGTCATTGCTATAAATCCACTTTCAGTACAATTTAAAAATGGATTAATAAACAATTCATCTCAAAAACTGTTGGGGCTATCTATGGCAGTTCTGTATAGCTATGGTATTAAATTAAAGAAATGAAAATTAAGTTAAACTTCCTGCACAAGATGGACACTGTCTTTTTTAATGCAGTTTTTCCAAGGATCTATGTGGATAGATTTGCAAATACCACTTATCTACATTAAGGGTCAGAATATCCATCAATTCAGCATCTGTTTTAGGCTGTCACAACAAAGTCACAGTCTTACATAATCTTAAAACCAAAATACAGATCACATTCCAGTGATCCAATTAAGATAGAAATGCTTGCAATCAGCCAGGAAGCAAGTCCTGCAACAGATTGTGAGGCTGTAACATCAATTTCTTAAGTGCATTTAAAGGATTACAATTGTTTCTTCTGGCTTGGTATAGAAACACCTACCAAGGTACTGCATACCACATTACTATAATTGGGTACCTGAACAAATGCCTCAATTTTGCAGGAGGTATAGTAAAACTGTGTCGGCAATATTTTTTTTACATTTGAACTCTATGCCCTGCTACTTCAGTTGCTTCTACATTTTTTCCTGTTTAGAATTTCTGTGGCAGCAGCATGCTGTGTAGCTGTAATGTGCACAATTGGTGGACAATAATTTCAGCTAATAAAGAACAGCTTGGGAAATAAGCCTCTTAACTTCAGTTTACATGGAACTCAGTTCCAATTCAAATCATTCATTCTGAATAACTTAAGAGTTGCAGTGTTTTACTCTGTTAAAATGCCTAAAGGCTGTCATGGTGTTTACATGAGGAGAACCTGATTTATTTTGAGGACTGATGCTCCCACTGCGTGCACACTATAGCACTTGCTATGGCATATTGAGGCATGCATTCATGTGCGGTAACAGAGTTTTTAATGAATCAAAGTCCTACAGAGTCTATGAGGAAAAGATGCCTGTTGAATAAAGGAGTGCAATCTGACCAAAAACATCTGAAACGTTCAAATGAATATCACACTATCTTTACTTCTTTGGGTTGAGACTGATGTAGCTGAGACTGATGAGATGAAAATCTTCTCCCTCTGCTCACAATATTTGGCAAAGAATAGATTTAAGCAGTTTCAACTCAGCTATTAGGTTGTGAGTCCACTGTACAAAAAGGGACCTATAAGTTGTCTCTTATTCCACTTATTGATTAAAATAGGATATTTAGAAGTCACAAAGATCACTGCTAATGCTTGCTTTGAAAAAATGTACATTGCTATAGGGAAACATGTTATTCTGAGTAACTTATGTTTGTGTTTGCACGCCTGGGCAGTTTCTCAAAAGGTGTTAAACATTTTTGTGCCACCATACATATATTAAATTTAAAGAGACCATGTGTATGACTACATGGGGATTTGTGGGTTGCTACATGCCATGCAGCTTAAAGGGAATATTGTTTCTGAAAGCTATCTACAAAACAGAGGTGCCTTCAACTTTTGTCTGATCATTTAATCATGACATGGGGATGCTTGGTACAAACGCTGGTCTGGTTTTGGTTGTGCACTCCTTAGCAAACAAAATAAAGAAAAATTAATGTTGTAAGCATACATGGTGCACTATTTATTTCATTACCCAGTTATTAAACTATATTTTTAGCATTGCTCTTAAACAGGAAATATAGTGAAAGTTAAACTGTCCCACAAGATAATTTACATACATTCAGCAATTATGTTGGAATATAAGATCATTAAAGGATAAGGAAATTTTGAAATATCTTTGGAACTACATTTTTTTCAGTCATTTCTCCTGAACTAGTTTTAGGTTCTTCTGCTCCACAATCCATTCTTTAGTCTTTATCATTGCGATTGTAACTGTTCTCTTCTCTATTCCACATTTCCTTCCAGTCAGGGTCTTAAGTTACACCAAAAACCATCACTATTGCCTTTCTGCTGAAAGTAAATTTCTCTCTGGTTTCGTGTTTCTCTAGTTAGTGCACTTTGCACTCTCCCAGCACTAAGGACTTTGTTCTTGTATGAGAACTCCTTTCATAATATATTAAATGCATTCAATAGCTGATGGCGTGAGAGTAGATTTTTAACATGAGCTAAATACCTCATTTATCCACAGTGGGAAAAGGGCTCATAGTTACCTTTTCATTTTTTCATAGATAAATTATCGGTATTGCCCATGTGATGTGTGGTGGTGAGGGAAATGTTAGGGGAATGCCACAATTTTTTTGTAGCTAATCTAATAACCAGTAATACCTTACTTTAAGGATAGGTAACTCATTAATTTGACGCTATTTTTTGCACAATTCAAAACATAACCAGATGAATATCAATACAAAATGAATTTTCAAAAAAAAACATTATTCTGTTTTTCCTGCAATGAATTACAGAACTACATTGTCAAAGAGTCCTAGAGGGTTAAATTGGCCTTTGTCATTTAACACAAAATGGATAATAGTGAATTATCAGCTGATTTTATACCCCACCTGATATTCTTTTCAATTGATTTTGATGAAAAATGAGAATGGAAGACATGTAAAGCAGGCCGCCAATTTGTTGTTGCCTGCACTGGACTACAATGCAAGACCAATTTCACCTCATTTCAGCCTAAGATCCTGGGTGACGTCTACAAATTTGCAATGAAATTTATGAAGTGGTATTCAGAATGTGATGGGCTTATAAATTTCACACTGTTGTTTTAAAATGTAAATACCCTAACTAGAAGAGAGATGATCCCGGTGCTCAATTAGTCACATCAAGAGGTAGGATTGACAGCCTGGCTTTGGTGGAAAAGGAAACATCCATGATGGGGAATGATGCTGCATTGCCTGGAACAGCAGGCAGGCCAGCAGCTTTGATATGATGGAAAATGGTCATGCACTTAAAGTAAAGGTCCAGCACTTGACCTTTACAAGTTGTCCACAAATACAAGAAATTTTCTGATAATCTTACAATGAATGCAACAGCTTGGCATTAACTCCCATCAGATCTTTAGGATTTGGCGATTTGTCCTTTGAAAATCCTGCATTTAACAAGCTCTTAAATGAACTTAGTGGGCCATTAATTGAAACCCCCGCCAGACTTTGGAAAATTTGAAACTATCCAAGGGGCATAGGATCCTGAGATGACCTTTTTGTGGAGGTGCCAGTGTTGGATTGGAGTGAACAAAGTTAAAAATCATATTGAACAATATTTCAATGAACAATTGAACAATGTTCAATATGTTGTTTCAGTTGCATGATACTGTAATCTTTTGCTATAACTTCTGTGTCTAATGATCCTGCTCAACAGCCACTTGCTGAAGGAGCAGTGTTCCAAAAGCTAGTGCTTCCAAATAAACTTATAGGTCTATAAGCTGATGTTGTGTGAGATTACCTTTGGCACTGCAATTTTGAAATTATGTCTATATTGGATCAAGGCCCCAACGACATTTGAAAATCCAATCCCTTAAGTAGAATCCTCCCATTATTCATATTTCTGTAAGCTCTGAAAGATGCAGGTCAATTGAACTGGGCTACCAATGGCCAAGTCACATATTTTCATTAGCCTAATACCTGCTCTGAAGAGGACTAGGGGGATGGTGGTAGCATTTCTACATCTGGGCCAGAAGCTCTGGGTTTATTCCCGCTTCAGGACTTGTTGGCCATGGACGATAAATAACAAGGAGCTGTAAGGTATCGGGGATAAGTCAGAAAGTGTATTCAAGACCACAATTACATCAATGATGCTGTTATTAATTGGCCGAGCAGGCTTGATGGAGCCTACACTTGGTCTCAATTCAGGTGCTCATAATGCAGTCAATCAGGTTGACTACCAGCATTTATCCTTCCAATATGCTGACAGTAACTGGGAACTGTGAGATTTTCCCAGTCGATCATCCAGACAAAGGCAACAATGAACTAGTGCAGTATTCTGTCAAACATATTCACTGACCAAATCAATGCAAATCCATGGTCGCAACCACCCCCCTTAGGTATGGTACCTGAAAAGAAACAAAATGCTTGCTGTTGCAGTTTGGTTCAGCAAGTACTAGCTAACACCGCATTTAAATGTCAGAATTCCGAGCAACAACACTGCCTTAGACAGGATACTTTGCTTCTTTGTCTGAGGTAATGAAAGCTATCTTCAGTATATTGATTGTGGACATTATTTTTAGTCATGCAAAACTGTAAGCTGCATCTACAGCAATTCCTTTTGCTCCTGGTGTCAATGGAGGAGTCTTCTCTCTACTGCTGTCCATGTATACTATCTTAAGTAGGCCAATTTTAACTAACCCACAGACCTACATACAATCAATGTTTATTGTTTATTCGTCTAATTGCTCACAATTCCTTGAAATATCAATTTCCCTTTATATGCATGCTGCCATCAACAAAACTTATATATTATTACAACTATTGACTATTGTTTACTCAAAGCTATATTGTCTGATGATTACTTACTTCCATCAACTCACATTTCAAATACTGTATAAAATATTAAGCAACAAGCTAACATAGTCTCAAATTATAGGAACATCTGGAACAAAAAATGCATCACTTGAAAATTTAATGTCCAGCAGCAGTAATTACAAATGATCACAATGCATAAACAGCAACAGATGGAAGATACAGCTCTGAACGGTGTGTTGAGACAGGGGGAATTGCTGAATCTTCCCATATTTTGGCTACGTGTAATGGTGTTACACTTTGAAGAGCCTCACATCGTTCAAAATTCAAAGCCTCCTCCCTCACAGAACAAAGCACTTATCCTGCCCACTCTGGCTGTGGTGACTGCATGTTCATCTCTATTACGCACATGTTCTTTACAGCATGATGGAAAGCAACAGCGGACAACCTTAAAAATTGAGTCTCAGGCTTGGACTCTGCCTTGGTGAACCTTCAAATGTAAACATTCCTTTCCTCGTAGCCCTCCCCATCAACCCACAGTCTTTGTACTTCCTCAAGTCCTCATTCAGCCCATTTATCTGACCACTTTACGATCCCATCCACCCCCAGCCATGTGAGACAGCAGTACTGTGAGCCTTTTAAGTGAGAGGCCAAGTGCTACAAGGTAAGACAAAGCAGGGCAATGCAGGGATGCTGCCAGCATCCAGGTAGGCATGAAGTGAATGAACGCTAGGAGGTGGAGCAAGCAGCCCTGAGATACAGCCTGGTCCAATCTGTGAGCTGGGTGTTGCCTGTTCCTGCAGCAGCATTCCAATGAGCAGGGCCAGTGCACTGCAAAGTACATCTTTAAAGTGCAGAAGAATATTGTAAATGGATCGGAAATGTACCTCGATGATGTGGAGGGGCTGGCATTTGTCCATGGATGTGGAGTACATGTAGCCACTGCAACGTTCCCTGGGATGTTGTTTCTGGGATGTCCAATACTCAGGTCAGGAGGAGCAAGCAGTGAATGCAATCTCCAGGCACCCGTTCTGACTTTTATGCTGGGTATTCTTGGCATCTCGCTTCTATCTGGTGGGTGCATATTAATGATGTGAGATTAGGCAGTAACAAGGCTGATAATGAGCAATAATCCCCATTAATGGGCAGCATGGTGGCTCAGTGGTTAGCATGGCTACCTCACAGCGCCAGGGACCTGATTCAAGTCCAACCTCGGGCAACTGTCTGTGTGGAGTTTACAAATTCTCCCTGTGTCTGCGTGGGTTTCCTCCAGGTGGTCCCACAGTCCAAAGATGTGCAGGTTAGGTTGATTGGCCAAGCTAAATTGCCCATAGTATCCAGGGTCGTGCAGGGTAGGTGGATTGGCCATGCTAAATTGCCCATAGTGTCCAGGGTCGTGCAGGGTAGGTGGATTGGCCATGCTAAATTGCCCATAGTGTCCAGGGTCATGCAGGGTAGGTGGATTAGCCATGCTAAATTGCCCATTGTGTCCAGGATCATGCATATATGTGGACTAGCCATGCTAACTTGCCCATTGTGTCCAGGGTCGTGCAATGTAGGTGGATTGGCCATGCTAAATTGCCCATAGTGTCCAGGGTCATGCAGGGTAGGTGGATTAGCCATGCTAAATTGCCCATTGTGTCCAGGATCATGCATATATGTGGACTAGCCATGCTAACTTGCCCATTGTGCCAAGGGTCGTGCAGTGTAGGTGGATTGGCCATGCTAAATTGCCCATAGTGTCCAGGGTTATGCAGGATAGGTGGATTGGCCATGCTAAATTGCCCATTGTGTCCAGGGTTGTGCAGGCTAGGTGGATTAGCTATGGGAAATGCAGGGTTATAAGGATAGGATTGGGTAGGTGGGGTGAATCTGGTTCTGGGTGGGATCTATACAAGAGGGTCAGTATGGACTTGATGGGCCAAATGGCCTGCTTCCACACTGTAGGGATTCTATGAATAACAGGCAAATATCTCATCTCGACATCTGGGGCTTGGTTAGAAAAGGGTTCACTCACAATCTTACGCCATTCCCCAAAATATCTCACCATCTAATATACAGCCTGGGGAGATTGCACACACAGGTAATGTCATGTAAAGAATGATTCAGTTAAAAACATATTAATTTACAAAACAGGGAGTTATATTAAAATATTCTTGGCACGTAATTTCAGAAATTTATGATTTCTTTCGACAATTCAGTATCTTCTACACCAAACATGGCCCCAATAATCAGACAGACTATAATTTACTTGCATGTTTTGATATTGTGCTGAAGCATTAACAGTCCTGAAAACGAATATCTAACAAGTTACTGAATTAAAAGTATTAGGAACAAAGAAAATATTTTACTTTAGCAGATTTAAATACACTGGTTGAAGAAAAATAGTTTAAAGTACACTGCTCGTATGTACTTTCCATTGAAAATACATCTATGTAGTACTACACTGCCACTTCCACTGTGGTACATTGTTCACTGTTCATTCTTTATTTAACTTTGTGAACAAGAACACAGACAACTGACTCCAGAGTCTTTGGTCTTATCAAATCCAACTGGTCATGTGCACTTAACAGAAAAACATGCACGTAACGTCAAAACATGCTCAAAAGTGTTATCGCTAAATATTAAAGAATTATTTCAAGTTCTGATAGCATTCACAGTCTTAGTGCTATTAAAATGGTTATCAAATATGTAAATAATTTTTCCTATGCTCTTATCTAAAATAAACTGTTTAAAAATATACGTTGAGAACAGATCAAAAGAATGCACTTAGTTATTCACTATTGTTATTGTTATCACTGGAATGTTACTTTTTAATTTAAAGATCAAAAAGGTTCTCTTATGGATAAAGGGAAAAAGTGATTAAAAGAAAAGTTCCAATCTTATTGGAAAATCAAAAGACTGAGAAACATGAAAGAATGAATAATAAAACGTTTTGAGATAGTTTCACTTTGCTTACACCTTTACAATTCAGTGCATTATTTTCCTTCCTGAGTGAAACTGGAGAGAATGGAACTGCCTACTTTCTTGGTGTTATAAAATAGGCCCAATCACAGAAAATGGTCCACCTTTTCTGATACAGTAGCTACAAAATATAGATGCTATGTCTGACCAGAAGGTCAATCAGTAAAACACTAAATTCAGCCAATTCAACTACAAACACCTTATGCGTTTTGTGTCATATTAGCAGCTGGTTTGGAGGATATGAGAACACGAGTTGAAACTTGTTTTACACAGTTTTCTTTAAAAATGAATTGTGTAGGCTGTCATAAACCATGAGGAAGAGAGGTATGTTAGTGAAACTCCAAGGAGTATCAACAGCAAGCTTACACTGAATAAAGAAAACATTGAAAATAATACCAAGAGACCCAGACCAGGATTTTAACCCCTCCCCTCACTTCACCTCCACCCCCTGACTCACTGCAAAGTAATGTTAGGAGTCTTTAAAAGTTTAAAAATCGAACTACTGGCTTCAACCCGCAGCATTTCCAGCCACCATGATTGTTATGGTGACAATTCAAGCTATCAATAAGGGTCACACTAAAAGTAGGAGGGGGCCTACTTAGTTCAGAGTCACCGTTCCTTTGGACAGATAGTGAATCTGGATAAGTGCAGAGCGGGATATGAGGAATATATTTAAATTATTTTCCACCAGGAAAACTGACTGCGCCTCTCAGTCACTCGAGTTTAGGTGCATCTTTGGACATTGTGCATCATTCCCACTACCCTTTCAAATTAAGGCCTTTGTTCCAACAAATTTGCATTGCTTCACTTTTTTTTATTCTGGATAATTTGAAGGGAGAATGCTTAGCCTGTGTCCATTGCATTCAACAATGTGCCATCACCTTTTGTTCACTTACTTTTAAATAAATTTGCAGTAGGTTAGAAATGGAGTTACAGTCCAATGAGGCATTCTGATGCCAAGAAAGATAAGTGAATCAGGCTAAAGGGAAATTTGACTGAGGGAGGCCAGCAAATAAGAAGGTGAGTACGTCCTGATCTGACAGGCAGAGACCTGCAGTGACCTGAGAAATGTCTTGGAATAGTTTTTTGGGGGTAGCCAGTAGAGGTGCCTTTAAGGATCCTTAATGCCCACTGTCCATATGTCCCTGATAAATGTGATCAGCACTCTAACTGTAGCATAGGACCCCAATTGCTATAATCAAGAGGCATACCATCCAAGCCTTGCCAAATTGAAACCAGCCCCTGCCTCAAAAAAGTTGCAATCAAGTTTGAAAGCATACTGCAGTGATTCTGTTGAACCATTTGTTAAGGTAATCCTTTGGAAGTTATCTACACTTAAACAGTAAATCTATCCTGTTTAAAAAGAATAGCTAACCCCAAAACATTACAATCAACTTCAGTACAATAAAACAAACTGTGAGCAGGAATGTAGGAACGGCACAGAGAAATCTTGCATTAAATTGGTACAAAACTGGTTCTTCCCAGTAATCCTACATCTGTTGACCCTTCCCATCTCAGCCAGGTCATCTGAAGGAGGCATTCCTCCAGATCGAACACAGAAAAGCAATGGAAATGAGGGCAAGTCTGTCCACCCTGATGTTCTACATGTATATCGTTTTAGCTAGTTTAACAATTATAGCCGCACAGCATTGAAAAAAATCTCTTGGACTGCAGCTTTTTTTTGTTTCTTTTCATAATGCTGGAAAGATTTTCTTGATTCCATATCAACAGTGTCAAAATTAGGTCTAGGCACAGCTCTTTCATTTTCAGTATCATCATCAAATAAACATTGACTGTGGTAAATTATTTGTTAGCTGGAAAAATATTTAAGAGTCTGCATTATTGTTTGAAATGCAGGATTGTGTGGACATCTTCACTTCTTTGATTTCAAATTAAAACAAGTGGTTGCTACTGAATTAACTCTAATCCAACAAGTTTGCATTCTTTTCTGTCAAAGTCAGTTGACATTATTGATGTGATAACAAAACTAACAGTGAACATGCTTTGTTAATTTTGCAGCATTTGAATAAGTTTTAAATGTCAGCTGAAAAAATGCACAAGACATGATGCTGCATTCCAGTCTTCACAAAATATTGTGTCATATTTCACAAATCCCAACATGTCAATTACTAATATTAAAACAATCAATAGCCACAGCCTGAAAAAATGTACAGAAATAATATCAGTACTTTAATCAGAGTGACCAAATTTATCATAAAGTTCAGTCACTACTTCCACCTGAGCCCACAAAATAAAATGATATCCTTAACAGTAACTATGCAGCATCATTTATATTCTCTCACTAAAAAAAACTGAGTAACATAAAGACTTTCATCTTTGTGCAATGCCAAAGGTTATCATCTTAAAGCATGTGATACACATTGGCATTTAATGCTGAATTTTCTAGCCTTGCCCAGGATAGAGACAAGGGGGCAGAACCCCAACATACTGCCAGCAGACAAGCTGCCAGAATCCAGACCTTGCTCCTGGCACGGCCATTTTATGCTTAGGGGGATTCAGCGCAGGCCAGACTAGTATCTGTTCCATGATCCAGGCAACTTCCTTAAGGGACTTATTCATGGCACTTTAAAGGAGGTCATGTGAAATTTTACACTCAACCTCCAGTTTGCCAAGGCAACACGGGAGGGTTTAACTGCCTGGATCCCATGCCATGCCAGGAAGCCAGTATTGTAGGCAGGCCTTCACATCTTCCCTGCCCTCCTGGTGTGGACACAGCAAAAGGCTGCTCTGTAAAAAGAATAGAAGTAAAGACTTACATTTACATAGCATTTTTCACAATCACTGGACGCATCAAGGTGCTTTACAGCAAATGAAATACTTACATTTGAACTGACGTTACTGTAGCAATGCAGGAAACACAGCACCCAATTAGCACACAGCAAATCCCTGCAAACTGCAATGTGATAATGACCAAGCAATCTGTCTTTATGATCCTGATCAAGGATAAATATTGGATAGGGCACTGAGGAGAACTCCCTTGTCCATCTTCAAAATAGCACCATAAGATATTTTACATCCATTTGAACAGGCAGATAGGGCCTCAGGAACACCTCATCTGAGAGATGGCATGTCTGGCAATGCAATACTTCCTCAGCACTGCACGCCAGTGCCAGCCTTTCCTCTCCAGCCCCGGACAGGGAATTGAAACATGTACCTTGCAACTCAGAAGCAAGAGTGTGACTAAATGAGCCACGGATTTCCTGGTCAAATTCCCATGACTGTGAACCCTGGGGACATGTTCAAGATCACAGAACATTTGTGACTCCTGTTTCCTTCCCCGAATGTCAAAATTCCACCCTCAGTCTCTTTCTATCTCCATCCCTCTCTCGTACACACATACATCGGTAGATACACAGAGACTTTGGAGTTTCCTAAACAACACCAATTCTTTACTTGTGAGCAGTGCATGCACAGAGGGTAGAGATAATGACGTAGATTATGACCTTTCTGCCATTGACCGTTGGACTAGCTTTGCATGGCCCCAGTGAATTGTACATTGTAAACATACAACATGTTCCACCTCACCCCTCAAACTGCAGAGCTGAGCAGGCCAGCAGCATGTGGGTTTGATAATGAAGGGTGGGAGAGCTGATCATGGGAGATATGGGATAAGTGAGTAAGGAGGCAGCAATCCAAAGTACTGCAGCGGAGTCGGGATTGTCTCCACCTGGTTTCACAAAAAATAAATGAGAAAAGATTTGTTGAAATTGCTATCTAGACATGTACAGGGGACATAACTTACGTATTAAAAGTGTCTACCTCTACAACAGGCAGATGTGCCTGTCATCCATCATAAGGCCTCTTCCAAGATGTTAGCAGTCATCATAAAGGAGACAGTAAGTGATTTGATGCCACTTTTGCATTGCTAGCTTGATTCCACCTGTCGGCTACCTTAAAATCAGGCATAGTCAGCATTTTCTACATTGATTGTCAAAACTATTACAGATCATTCACTTAGTTAATGGGAAAGAATAATGAGTGTGTATTTAACCCAATAGAAATTAGTTTTTTTCTCTTTTTTTCCTCGGAGTCCTCCAACCTTCTTCAGTTACAAACTTCCTCAGTTTGATCTCTCTGTTCTGCACACTGGTTACAATGCAGGGATTGGTCGATCTGATCCCAGAGCACTGTAGATGTTGTTCTGAGCTAGCCACCAGGGGGTGCAGAAGTGTTCTAGTCTGGCTCACACTTCTCCCTTCCTGTAGGCTGGTGCCTGGCATCCACCGAACCCAACATTTGGGAAGGATTTGTAAATGCAATCCCATCAGCCACCACTCTGTGGCATAACACATTGCCAGTGAAAATTGGCCACTTATTTCCTAAGTGGCGATAAAACAATTAGTTGCAAGTAGCACATGCGTCTTTCATAGAGGAATTATGTTTTATATTTCATATACAAATTCATTTTTAGAAGACAGAAGGAATTTAACTTTTCCTTCCTCAACAAAGGAAAGTTTTTTTACAAAAACTGACACCTAGTTCAGGTTCTCTCCAAACCAAAGAGAATGGACAGAAAATCACTTTCTGGGCACTGTACTCTCCTCATCTGCTAGAACACATAAAAGTCTGACAAGAGAGCGAGTTTGACTCATTTACTGGCTTCACTTCCATCGTCCTGATACAATCATCCTTCTTCTGAATGCTCGGCCAAGATTCAGATCTTGGAAGATAGAGTCGGATAGGGGAGTGGATAGGGGAACAACTGCAAGTGCTAACTTCAAGTATTGCATAATTCCTTCTTAAAAAGAATTAGGGTCATTTTTTATCATCATCATCCAAGACACTTTGTATCATTTTCCAAATTCACCATACACAAACAGCCACTGCAAACAGAAAAAAATTGATGAAAGGACACGTTTAAAGTAATATGCTACTCGATGCTGTATTTCAATAGCACACACTTTAATGCAGCTTCAAACTTTCATAGAATTTACATGGTTTATCAAATTCATTGGACTTGGACAGGCAAAAATGTGGCGTCACTGTCTTCCTTCAGGACCCTAAATGAGGAAATTTAATTGACCTGCTTTCTGTCTAATTTTTGTAACTAACATCATGGCTGTTCCAACTGGTTACTAGCAGTTCATCTCCTGGTGGAGAGGAAATGCAAGAATTCGGTTATAGTCTGCACTTCCTTTCAGCATTGTCTACTTTGCCAGTACCATGGGCTCCAGTACTTTTTTTCAACTCATTCACTAGCTCAGCCATCCCTAATTGCCCAGAGAGCAGTTAAGAGTCAACCACATTGCTGTGGGTCTGGAGTCACACATAGATAAGAATGGCCAATTGCTTCCCGAAACAGCTTTAGTTAACCAGGTGGGTTTTACTGACAACTGACAATGAGGTCACAGTCATCGTTTAGACTCTTAATTCCAGATTTTTATTGAGTTTAAATCCCACCATCTGCTGTGGCGGGATTTGAACCCTAGTCCCCAGAATATTACCTGGGTCTCTGGATTAACAGTCCAGTGATAATATCATAAGGCCGTTGCCTCCCATTTGAACTTGAACATGAAGAATGTACTCCAAAAGGGTGCTGCAATGATTTTCAGTCCGAAGTATGTAAGTCCTTGTGGAAAAGAACAATAAGTCAATGGACATCTTATTATTGAATGATAGGAGGTGGTCAGCAAGGTAAATAGTCAGACCAGTGTCTGAAAAGATGTTTTCCTTCTTATTTAAGCAAGTTGCAGGGAGTTGGAGGAAGCCAGGGCCTGAAAGGATCTGGTCTCTGAAAAGATAAACACTTCATTTCAAGGGCTAGGTTGCAGTTGTGAAATTTCTAACAATTTCCATGGAGGCTCAGAAGCTGAGTTCAGACACTTTCAGGCTGTAGCTTTCTTCAATCCCTTATAGCTTGCTGAAGGAAGAAGGAAAGCACAGGTATGGAGTTCCAAACTGCTACAACACTTCAATACTCTGTATGCTCATCTCATGTTCCAGCCAAGTGTTAAACCACTGGCTACAAATAGATGGCTGCTGTGTATCCAATGTGGGTGCTCGAGATAGCCATCCATTGTAAGTGATCTTAAGGAACTCAGACAGGTAAACACTCAAAGCACAATTCATTTGGTGGTAATAGCATCACCCTCTCAGGAGTAGGCACGTGTTGTAATTTTTTCTCAATTTACCACCTCTTGATACCAGGCTTATTGTTGGTGTCAAAAAAGTAGCTGAACTAAACTGTTCTGGCAGCTGAGAAGATGCTGCAGTCTGCAACCAAACACTCCTGGGCCTGAGCTCCTCAAGGTCACCCATGATATCCATCCCAAGCATCCTCAGTGGAAATACAACAGACTTGCATCTCTCAACCTGTAGATAGTAGGCTAACACTTTGCTAAGTACAAGATGAGTAAGAATAGTACTTCAGGCTAGAACTCAGGGTGACACTTAGATTTTGTATGTATATTCCGCCAATTTGGCATTACAGATCATTGAATTTCCTGTTTTGTAAAGCTTCATTGTTTATTGACTAGATTATGTGATGTGTGTAAAATACCAATGGTGATGGTTAAGTTGTGATCATTCATCTGGAGAATGGAAGGACTGGGTCTGATGGTAGGAGGGGCTGTTGGTATGAATAGGGGCAGGGTAGGGGTGGGATGATTGCTTTTCTGAATTATCTGCTGGTATACAGTTCTAGTGCTGACAGGATTAGTGCCTTTGCTCTTCCTCAGCACCTTATGACACTACTTTTAGCTATATCTCTAATCCTTCAGCCCAGTTTTTTGCCCCTTTTCAAGACCTAAAGCATACAGTGTACCTATGCAGTGTATAACATTCTTCAGCAATTTCAAAACTACATGCAGGCTGCTTTCATGCTGAACATCCAAGGTTTTGGGATGTTGATTTGTGCCAACCTCAGATACAGGCATGGCTCCAGTGATAGAGTCATAATCACAGCTCTGTGGTCTGTGATAGATTCCTGAAAGCTCTCCTGAACCATGGATCACAGCATATTATTCTTTACAAAAGCAGTCCACTAATCACCCAAGACAGCAACTGCAGTGAGGATCTATTGGGAGCTGATGCAGGATGAATGCTACACACACACACACACACACACACAAGCTAGGCCAACATTATGTGCTACACAGCCAATGAACGGACATCCCTCTCGTTCGTGCATTCTCCAAGCTCCTGAGGACCGAGCTTGGCATTAAAAGCTGCACCAGGTGTGGAGAAGCCCAGAATCCTGATCTCCTACTTTGCTGTTTCCACAATGAAGGAACTGTACTAATTACTTTGACAAAGTGTGTCTACCACTTGCCACCACCCATCATATCCCTGTGGTGTAAAAACTCTTGATCCACATTCATCATCTGAGCGTCAGGCTTTGAAATGTGTGACCCTGTGCTGCAGTCCATCTGGTGCTGTGACGTAAAAATTATCACTTGTTCAAACGTCCCCTCTGGCGGAAAGATGGTTTGGTCCTGTGAATGCATTTGGAATAAGGACTCCTTTGACCTCCTTCACTCACTTCTCTTTATGGCCCTCTTGTTGTGAGAGGATATTAGGGAACAAGGGCCAGGATAGAACTTTTCTCTCAGTTCCAAAAATCAACTTCCCGATACAACCAGGAATACGTATAAAAAGCCCACTATCATTTTAAATAATCACGTACTCAGTTAAGTTCAATTGCAATGTCTTTAATCCACATCAGGACAGGTGTGCCTCTTGATTGTCATCATCAAGCATTCACCGGCAGGTTTTATAATAGACAAATTCAACACTGAGGAACTTGAGAATGATAGAAAAGCCTTGAAACTGACCCATATTTATATCAGGTATCCAACTAATTTACTCTGGTTCCCAAACTACTAAAATGTGTCTGACTTAAAATGATGTCAAAAGCACTATTTGTGAACAACAGTCCAAGTTGCAAACCTATGCAAATCTGGAAACTTTGAATGGGATTTTCATATCCTCAGCTGTGTCAAAATGGAACTGGTCAGGTTTAAAACTGGCAGGTAGGAAGAGATTCTGGGATTCCCTCCCCCTTTCCCAGCAACTGATTAGTGGGCATTGAAACTGAGCCATGTATTCAAATAGGGTACCACTGTACAACCTGCCTACAAAGGCTCTAGAGATGAATGCAGCAAAATCTTTGAAATAGGATGAACATCTTCTGGACTCTTTCAGAGACACACATGTTTGACTTGTCAAACAAAGAATTTAGACAAATGGGGGTTTGAACCTTAGATTAGCATGGTAGCTCAGCGATTATCACTGCGGCATCACAGCACCAGTGACCCAAGTTCAATCCCAGCGTTGGGTGACCATCTGTGTGGAGTTTGGATGCTCTCCTCCATGTCTCTGTGGGTTACCACTGAGTGCTCTTCCTCGCAGAGTCCAAAGATGTGCAGATTGATTGGGATTGGCTATGGTGAAGCTGTCCGTCGCATTCAGGGATGTGTAGGGCTAGGTGGACTAGCATGGTAAATGTGGGGTTGCGGGTATACTGTATGGGTCTGGTTCATTGGAAGGTGAGTGCTGACGATGGGCTGAATTTTATGATTTTGGTGGAGCAGAAATGAGGAGTGAGAGCTATCAGTCATCTACGAAACTGAGAAGATGTTTCAGAGAACACAGGCAGCCTCAGCAAGCACTCACATTGCTACCTTGTTCCTCCGTCAACAGATGGTGTCCCTGTCTCCAGCACAACCTTGCCACTGCACACAACAAAAATTCCATTGGAGGGTACTACCAGGTTGGGAGAGAATTGCAAGTTAAGAAGCGAACTGACTCATGATTTCCCCCTCTGAATTAAAATCCAGCCCTTAGTATTCATTTTCCGTGGAAAAGGTGGGTAGCTGCAAGATGCAGGCGGCCTGCAGTATGATCCCAATATTACCCATGCATAGTTTTTATTACACATTAAGAAGACATGTCAGCAGAAACTAGTCGTGCACTTCGCTTCATATTAAGATGAAGCACATCATTCACCAAAACCTCAAAACCAGGTGCTTGCCCATGTAGCAAGGAAATACTGTCCATAGGCAGTCAGAAGTAAAAAAAAATTAAGATTTTGGAATGAACCGAAAATACATGATATTTACGCATACTCAATAAAATGACCTCGACTGGACTTACATCATTGGGGGTTTTGGATAGGTTGGAAAATCGGAGATAGAAGAGAGGTCATATATTTTGTACTTAGAAATTGCTAACATAGGATGTCAGCATGGTAAAATGGCCATTCGAATACTGTAACTAAAACTTAATTGACAGCATTATTTAACATAAATGCAATCCCAGAGATTTTTACCAAAGCTGAAAGTAAACAAGAAAAGATGCATTCTTTCATAAATCAATTTGCAAGGCAAATTGAGAAAATTAACCCAGCAAAATCAAATAAAGCCAAAATCAAAAATAATACCTTCCTCATATCTTCCACACTTTAAGCTCAACAGTAAATTTCTTTATTAGTCAATGTGGATAAAAGCTATAATAATATCCAAAATTTACCTGTAGTGAGGGACACCTGCTACTGGCTGCAGCCATTATAAATAGTTTTTTTTGTCAAGGCTTATTTTAAAGAATTATTGAGAGAACTCTGCTTTAATAAGATGAACGCTTGGTCAATAAGAACTGAATCAGTCAATCTCAGCAGAGATTCTTTCTGTGATGTCTCAGAAAATGTGGGGCAGTTGAGAAGTATAATACCAATGTGCAATAAAATGCTTTTTGTTTTTCCAATTCTTTCACTATCAGTAAATACCTGCTTAACTTGCACGTTTTAGGTGTCTGCAGAACATCAAATGACTTTATCCAACAACTTTAGGAATCATAGTATAACTGTCAAATAAATATGAAACATTGTTAAACTGTTTATCATTGATAGAAGGCATATGTGTATCAGTAGGCTTTTCAAAAGGAAAACTAAGAGAAACAATGCCAACTTTCTCTGAAGGATTATATGTGAGAAAATGCTCCAGAGATACAGAACAATGCTTTCAATACGACTGAAGAAAATACAATTAAAAATAAATTCAGGGCAATTTACCAGGCAAACCAAATGCATATTCTGTTGGGAAGCATTTTGGAACAAGCGTCAAGAGGGCAGCTGTTAAACATTGTCTGGCACTTTTGTCTTCCATACCATTTTTGTTCACACAATGCGAGATAGTTGTTTGTTTACTGTACATGACATTTCTTGGCCAGAAACTTCAGCGCCAGGAGATGGTCATGCTATAATTTATCGCAAAGCCACTATAAACTTGTGTAAATGTCCACATTTTTCTTTCAACTAAAAACAATAAGCCACAACTTAGCTCTGTGATAAAATTACTTTAACATTCAGTATTGATAGTTTTGCTTAAAAATATATAAAACATCAGACAAAAGTGCAAACAGAATGTTTCTATTATACTGCTTAGCATTTAGATATTTGAATATGCTATTTAATCTTCTTCATGAAATATATAAATATACAAAGTATTCACAAAGGTATCTTGCTCAGGCCTTTGTTCATCGCAAAATGATGGAATTGCTGGGGGCACTGTATAGTTTTAATAGAGAATACCATCGCTATGACTCCCTCCCTGTTTCCCTGTTGTGCTTTTAATGTATAGTCTCTTTATGGTATGGCAGCCACAAAGACTGGCTGCCCAGAAGAGACCACTTTGCAGTTAAACACTGTAGATAGTCACAAAGATGTTAATTTCATGCAACTCACAACCAGCAGTCCATTTAAAGCACAACTGATCCTTACTCTAGGTTGAATATATGAAGCAAATGCAAGTAAAACTAATTTAACCTTTGAAAACTTATCTCCAGGGGGGAAAACAGTCAAAATCCCTTTATAAGATTTTTAAGCACTGCAATTATTGATGAGTACTATATTACTTCAATTTTCTCTGATCAGAAAAGCAAAACCACCAGAGACTGGAGCAGCTGTCAAGTCATTTTCCGACTGGAATGAAGTAGTTTACAGTAGGTTTGTGTTGGTCTCCGAAGACCCAGTTAAGAAGCCTTTTTAAACTGCCTTAAAAAAGCCAACTCATACATTAATCAACTTCAGCCTCTGCCCATACTTGCTGCAATACATCAATTACTATACTTTTCTAATAAATTCCCGTTGACGGTGACTGCCTTATTAAAGCCTACTAAAACGATACAATATAAGTAAAAGGCTATTAATAGTACCTATCGTTGCAGCTATCGTCTTACAAAGAATTACTGCACAATCTGCTAACAGAATTCATACTGCATTACAATTAACATCAGTAAAGCTAATTCTAACAACATCCAGCTTGCTAATTTTATACACTAATAATAAAAGACATTGCTATGCAAGATCAGCCTCTTTTATCATGCTTCCATGGCTCACCAGAGATCTCCTGCCATTGTTCACATGAAAGACAATTATACCAAAGAACATCAAACCCAAAAATGACAATCTGCTAACCAGCACTGGGTATTGCTAGATTCATTTCTCCATTTTCTGAACCAATAGACAACAATTCTCGGTGGACACGAGAGGGGGCGGGGGTGGAGAACAAGGAGAGAAGTGCCCTGCACTGATTTATGCTTCTCTCTTCTGCATTCATCAACTGACTGCTGCCATTTTCCGATCAACATTTTTATAGCCTGAGGTTCAAATGCTGGACACGTTTGAAGAAATGCACCAATAATGATGGCCATATATTTCCATATTTAAAAACAATGCTGCATGTTTGGAAAATGAACTGCAGCATGCCACAGGGGAGTCAGTGTTGCAACAGGTTGCATACTAAAACTCAGTCCTGACAGCCGTAGCAATGCAGGTTTCCGCTACCCCAAAACAAAATGTATGCTTCAAGTTTACACAGCTGTAATGGGCCAGTGATCCCTTTTTGTGTCCACTTAAGAGAGCACATGCTGACCAGTTTGCTTTCAGAGATGTAATCAGGTCAACAAATAGACCTAAGATGGATAGCATGCAAGAACTTAAATTATACGAAGTATTTGCAAGCTGAGAGCAATACATTACATTGCCCATCACTTTCTTCTGCTCCTATCAACAAATAGCACTGGAAATAAAAGATAGCTGGATCAGCAGCAGGTACCTGCAAACTTCATGCTTTACAGAAAATACTTTAAATTTACATGGCACAGCATAATAAAAGTCTAAGGTCTTCCAGTTTCTTTTTTAGTGTAGTTTCTGTGACTTAAATCTCGCTTTACAGAAGTACCATATTGTTAGCTCACCATCTTCCTCATGCTTTGTCAGAAATTATTGATAAGTAACTGAAGATTGACTTTTTGTGTCTACTTTGTATTATCTTACTAATCATCAGATACTGAATCTGCTCTGCCACCTGATTAAGGCGTCTACTGCATAACACCCCTTTAGAGGGATGGGTAACAATCATAGTATTTCTCATCAAGATGTTACAGTGCTTGGATAATATAAGCATTCTATGTCATCTTGATAACCTGTTTGGATTTTTTAAAAATTATAACATTTAGAACATTCCATGATTAAACAAATTCAAAAAAAACTATTTTCAGCATCTTGTTAAATTCCACAGTAATTACTATAATTCCAACTGCCTTACCTATTCTACTTCTACCTACTCAGAAACAGACAGAAATAAATTTCTGCAGAAGAGCTTTAAAATAGACAGACTACTATATTATAACATTGATCTATAGCAAATGTTTTTGTTGACTCAATCTATCTTCACTTTGATGCTTTTGGTAAGACTTTATTTAATCTTCATTACCAGTGTTAGCATTCTGTGTTAAATTCGGAGGTTGTAAACTATAAAGGTCAATTATTGAAACATCTCAGAGAATGAAACCCAATCATTTTGCAATTTCTTTTAGCTTAATACAAGTTAACATAGTCATGAACTCTCAGATATCTGCATAGCTAAGATTTGTGTTTGATTTATTAAACTGATGTAAGTAATCTTGAGTATAACCTAATTGTTTACAAGGGAACTGTTTGGAAATATCTTGTTGCTGATTTCTGATGATGGGTGGGTGGAAAATGCAGGAATAAAAGAAGCGATGACTTTCTATAATCCTCCAGTGTATCCCCAGGTAAAAGTGAATAAGGAGTGACACAGACATATCGGCAGGCTACACCATACTGTCTTCATAAAGAACTGCTTGACATGCAGCAGTGATTTGTGCAAAAAGAAAATTATTTATGGTAATACGGAAGAATTGCTATAACCATTTCCTTTGTACCAATCTGGAATTCTCAATGACCAGAATGTCTTATAAATCGTACAGTATATCAGAATAACCAGTGCTGACAAAACGTCAAGCAAAATTTTGGAATACAACAGGATAGATTTATGAACTTAAAAATATTTTGAGAAACTGTACAGAATTATTGAAGATTAAATGCATGGCCAATTCTGTGAATACATTTTGACAGCTCTGATGTAAAGCTTAGAAACAATACTCTAATATTCGCACAATGTTCATTTTACCTGCTATATATTTCTATCTTTAACAGGATATGAAACCTAATGCTGATGCTGAATACGCGGATGCTAGATGCTGCTTCTCATGTGCTACTTACAGCCTACACAAGAACCAGTGAGCTCTTTATTTTGGTTCCTTTCACTGCAGCATTAAATGTTTCCTCTTCCCTAAAGCAACTGCTTATAAACCTCTAGGGAATCTCAATTTCATTTTTCGAAATATGAACTAGTGGTATTCTAATTTCTCTCCTCACTATGCAGTCATGGCCTTTACTTTAATACAAAAATAACCTTTATGATAAAAAACAACTTAACATCTCGATAGACAAAACCTGATTTGCATTGGATTCAGTTCTGGATCTTAAACAACTAATATGCTGAAGAAGAGCTTTTGAAGACGTTTCCTTTCACCCCAATAATCCAAGCCCAGAAAAAAAGGAAAAGTACATGACTCTTGATTTATCAAACCATCTGCTATCAAATTAAATTTGTTCTGCACAAGCCTAAATGTATTACTTTTGATACAAGCCAAAGCAATATTCGGGATATATGTTTGTGCACAAAATTAGGTTGTACGGACTTCAGTTAATTACAGTACCACAGAAAAAAAATGAAATCCATCACCATTTAGCACAGTGTAACATACAGAGAAAATGGAAACTGGAATGACAGGATGAAATGATTAATACATTCTTTTGAATATAATTAAAATAAAAACATCTAAATGATCATTGTCGGCTTTCAAGGTTCTGAGACATTGAACTTGTACAGTTAGCCTACGTTTTTCTTATACTGATGAATGTTTGAATTTGATAGTACAGTTACATTTCTTTTAATTTTTAATGCATTTTTCTTCTGGTAAATTAAACCGTATCTTCCATCTCCCTGGCCTCAGCAAACCTGCTGCTGGGAGGATGATTGGCCTGTTTCTTGTTGAGCCTCTGGTCTTCCTAACTGGTCACCGGAAAGCACTGGGGGAATCAACAGATTTGACTTTTTCTTCGTTCTAAGTGAAAAGGCAACATTATGTTTATTGTCCATCTTTAGCTGCCTTGAACAGATGACAATGAACATTCTCCTTGAGCAATTGCAGACTTTCTGGCAATCGTTCTACTAGTAGGATACGATACAGGGAATTCCAAGTCATTACCATAAAGACAACGAACAATGAGATACATATAAATCAGGAAATGTGTGATTTAGAAAAGAATTTGAAGGTGGCAGTGTTTTCACAACATTACTGCTATTGTCCTTTGCAGCAGTAGAGGTCACAGGAGAAGATAGCACTGTTGAAGTCTCCTCCACTTTTCTCTCTATCCCTATACATTATCTATACAATGACTATACTGCCTATGCTGCTAAAATTGGGAAATCAACATTTCAGGTGGAACGTGGAGTGTGCCTAGTCTTCATTTTGTCATAAACTCAAAATAAACAAAACCTTTGCACCAAGTTTTTAAGTTGAATCCAAATGTAATTTATTTGCACATAAATGAAAATCTAAAACCCCAAGTAGCACAGGATAGTGAGCTGCTATGTGTGAACTATTCATTCATAGACATGGGACAATGTTGAATGGCAGGGCATGACCATTACTTGATTCATAGTGTTAAAAATCACACAACAGGTTATCGTTCAATAGATTTATTTGGAAGTACAAGCTTTCGGAGCTACCTGACAAAGGAGCAGCATTCCGAAAGCTTTTACTTCCAAATATACCTAAAAATCACACAACACCAGGTTATAGTCCAACAGGTTTAATTGGAAGCACGAGCTTTCAGAGCGCTGCTCCTTCATAAGTTTGTGGACTCCACAACCACCTGATGAAGGAGCAGTGCTCTGAAAGCTACTGCTTCCAATTAAACCTGTT